>NC_070599.1:19774603-19989603 GCF_027409825.1 Scomber japonicus | reverse complement strand
ATGAATATGAGACTTGTCGAAAAAAAACATATCATCCAAACACAGCCAATGGTGATATTTCTGATTCTGATCCCATTTGCCTTCTTCAGGCCCAGGTAGGTGACGGGGTGAACAACAGCCAGGTAGCGCTCCAAGCAGGTCAGCATGTGAAAGAACATCTGTCCGAATGTGTTGAGGTTCAAAAGGCAGATACCCGGTATTATCATTCTTTTTAACTCAGTTAGGGCGCTAAAACAGATCAGGGTCAACCCGAAGATATTCATCAGCTCAATGACGACCATGTGGTAGGTGAAGACGTCTGAGTGGCTCATCACAGTGCCGGAGCGTTGTTGCTGCCATCGCTGGTGGCCCAGGTAGAGGACGAAGACGTAGAGAGGGAGGAGGAGGACGATGCTGATGATGGCGAAGATTGTCGTGTTCACACGGCCAGTTGTGGAGCTGAAGCACTCGTACAGGACATTAAAGAATTGAATGTATGAAGGTAGAGGATGAGGAAGAAGAGAGGAATTGGAGGAATTGACAGACATAACTATGGATGAGGGTCAGAGAAAGAGTGAAACAGAGAGAAAGAGAACAAATCAAAACAAGAGAAAATTGTAACTATATAGAAAAAAATAGTACTATAAATAGTAACTAATTTAAAACCATTTTTGAATTGTGATTAATTTCTGTCTGAATTATTGATGCACAAATGGGCACCAAACACTTTATCTTACAAGTCCTTGAATTTTATAGAAATTCATTGAAGATTACATTTACAAAACTTGAAATTTTTTACTTCAACTGATCAAAAAGCCCCAAATCCTCCAGTTTAAAAGTAAGTATGGTAGCTTTTAATTGTTAGGTAATTTCTTTAAACGGCCTATGACAATTGGTAACAGCCTAAATATGAAAAAATCTTGCAACTACCCAAATATAATGATTTGGCACATAGCAACTAACCCACTAAACACTTTGCAATTTTTTTCATTTAATTTGTACCAAATAACATCAGCTGTCTATAAATATAATACAATTACCTATAAAATATCTGCAATTACTTCTAATTTTTTTTAAATGTAATTATTCATTACTATTACTTATTATGAATATGCATAAAATTTGTATGAAAAATTGTATTAGTATGCAAAAAAAAGTATGAATTGAAGGATTTGCAATATAAAACTTTACCCACAAAGGAAATAGGAGAACTGCAGTCATATTAGACAAATAAAATACCTAACATGCGTACATTAACATGTCAGGTGCAACATGTAAAATACTGTAACGTTGTTTTATTGATTAAAAATGGCACTGATGGTTTGTCTTTTTCAAATCTAAAATATGGCTAGAAAACATTAAAGCATGACATGACAATATTCCTCCAGTAAAGAGACTTATAGTACAGAATATGAGCAATAAAAACACCTACAAACCTTTAAAAATACCATGTAGACCCTGTATTTTTCACTGAAATCACTTGAGAATCACAGTTTAGCCTTTACACATGAAATTACTTTTAAAAGCCTTTTTATCCTCTAAAGTTGTTCAAGAACATAATTTTAAAACTGTATTTTAAACAATGAAACAACTGAAAAACAGATCAAATCAAGTTAACAGTCATATAAACAGTATTTACTCACTGACAATATTAAATGTATCTTTTAGTTTTTAAACTGCACTCACCTTATCAGTAGTGTTTATTTCTGATCTCTCTGATCTTGTGTCCGAGGTGCATCTGAAGTGTGATCTGATGTGTCAGCCACATATTTATATGTAAATCCTGGTGTATGAGTATGTGACTGCCTGTTGAATTATTGGTGGGAGTGTTTTTGATTGTTTCTGTCTGCTTTTGCATGTTGCATAACCAGTGAACATCACTCTTTCCTTTGGCATTGCTTTTAATTTCATATCACTTTCTCCATTAAATTCAGTACTGAGTACTATAGTATATATATATATATATATATATATTATTTCTTTGTTACACTTTTCCACACACTCTCAACTCTCCTTGACCAATGAGCTGTAACTTAAAACTGGTGCTTATTCAAATCAAAAATGTCATTAAGACCAGAACACCTGTCTGTCTGAGTGTGTCCCTTGTGTCACAGGTCTAAGGTTTAAATGCTAACACACAACCAGCAACAAGCAGTCAAGTCAAAGCACAGTGGAGAAATGAGAGTGGTGTCAATTGTTTATTCTTTTTAATTAGGGAAGATGATGTTTAAATGCATCACACTGGGTACCATAATTATGGATCCATTTGGATGGTATTTATAAGCACCAACTCCTACATTAGGAAGAAATGAATAATTATGATGATAATCATAACTACCCCGTTCCACTGGACGAATAAGAACACAGAGAACTGAAAGGCTGCAAAAACATGTAATAACTAAAGCGATGACTGACATAAAAAAAGGCTGTTGTCTGTCATTATAACCGTGAGACCTGTTGATAGAAAACATCCTCCCAACACAGCCAATGGTGATGTTTCAGATTCTGATCCCACTTGCCTTCCTCAGACGCAGGTAGGTGATGAATGACAGCCAGGTAGCGCTCCAAGCAGGTCAGGAGGTGAAAGTAGCAGATACCCACATTACCCACAAATTATTAATTGGGTATTCTCTACTGCTCTAAGTTTGTATAACCAACCACACACAGACTTCTATGTAGCCTGAGATAACTTCTGTCATATCAGTTAAATTGGCAGAAGTATCTTCAAAAACATCCCATACTGTAAATTCAAAGCAACCTTTCAGGGTAGTAAACATTAAGCAATAAACGAGAAAGCAAGAAATACTCACTCACAGAGGTAACATTTTGTATTGTCACCAAGTTTAATACAGGATAGTTTTCCTCAAAAGTCCACATTTTGGAGAAGAAAATAATTATTTAAGAAATAATGCAAAAAGAGAGATTTCTACAAGTGTTACCACTGCAAACAGTCTTCATGAAAGATACACACAGTGAGAAAATCAACCAAGTTTCATTTAAAGTATTTCTACATTGAATTCTGTTGTAAAGAAATGAACACACACTCTTAACTTTCCATGACTTCACCTGTCACTAAAGTGGTTGTTTGACAGGATTTAAATGAGCTGTAACTTAAAACTGGTGCTTATTCAAATCAAAAATGTCATTAAGACCAGAACACCTGTCTGTCTGAGTGTGTCCCTTGCTATTTTCATATCTGATCAATCTATAAACCTCACATTTGTCCAGACGTTATGCTAAACTTGTGGAACAATTTGGCACATGATCACCATTAAGAGTTCATCTTTTTTACAACAATAATAATGCTTATATGCCACTCATCAAAGATCACAATGTGCTTTACAATGAAAAGAAAAAGAAATGTCCCAGTGTCACCAAACGCAATCCAGGGTTTTAATCAGTAAATTTAGTGAGTAATTCTTCTCTGATCTTTTCAGATACTTTAATCTAATCTGATCCTTGTCCTGATTGAGTGTTGCTCTTACAACAGGGTAGTTTTCTTGCTCTGTGTAGAAACAGTAGAGGTAACACCAGACTGCTGGGCAGAGAGAACCAGGGTGAAGACAACCATAAACCACATATCTCAATCTCCCCCAGTTGACCTGAGGCATACAGGATAGTACTGACTATACTCTGCCCAAACTTCAAAATCAGCACTCCAAATATTGCCATGATGGTATAGAAAGCCCTTAGCTTTGATTGGTGAACTTGCTGTCTGGACCCGCTCCCTTCCCCTGGCCCTGGACGAATCAGAACCCAGAGAACCGAAAGGCTGCAAAAACACATAGTAACTAAAGCGAGGGCTGTCACAAAGAGAGAAATGATGGTGGCTATCGTGCTGTCTTTTATGAACAACAAACCTGCCCATAAAAAGCACAGCAGCCAAACACAGCCAATGCTGATATTTCGGCCTCTGATCCCATTTGCCTTCTTCAGGCCCAGGTAGGTGACGGGGTGAACGACAGCCAGGTAGCGCTCCAAGCAGGTCAGGATGTGAAAGTACATCTGTGCAGTGATGTTTATGGTGAAAAGGCAGATACCTAGTATTGTCACTTTATGGAGAGCAAAGAAGGCACCAAAAGAGGACATGATAGACCCGAAGATATACATCAGCTCAATGACGACCATGTGGTAGGTGAAGACGTCTGAGTGGCTCATCACCGTGCCGGAGCACTGTTGCCTCCATCGCTGGTGGCCCAAGTAGAGGACGAAGATGCAGAGAGGGAGGAGGAGGACGATGTTAGTGATGGTGAAGGTGGTCGTACTGAAACGGCCAGTTGTGGAGGTGAAGCACTTGTATGCAACATCATACGGGTTGAGAGATGAAACAGCAGGATGAGGAAGAAGAGAGGAATTGGAGGAATTGACTGACATAACTAGCAGTGAGGGTCAGAGAAAGAGTGAAAAAGAGAGAAAGAGAACAAAATCAAAACTAAATCAACATGACAAAAGGAAATATTGATTCATTGTGACTATGAACTGCTAAAGCCATGTTACAAATTTAATACAACTAATTTTAGTTCAAACTGGGAAAAAGTGATAAAATAGTTACTATGTTGACAAAAAAAACCTTACATATTTTCATGTGTACCACTGATGTATAAAATACCCCCAAAATATGTTGCCTAACCCTAACCCTGACTCAAGGGGTACAAAAGCACTTTTTTCTTATAAAATGCCAACAGACTGACTTCTCACATTGTTCAATTTTTCTTATCATCTGTACCAAATTGCATCAACATGCCCATAAAATGTTCTAAAATAAATTGCTAAATATCTACAAATTATTCATATTACTAAATTCCATGAAATTAGTATGAAATTAAAGGATGTGCAATATAAAACATTACCCAAAAAGGAAATGGGAGAACTGCGGCCATAGACACAACGCAATGTAAAATACTGTAAGGTAGTTTCTCTTGATGAAAAATTGCACTAATGGTTTGTTATTCTCTTACATGGTAACATTAAATCATGACATGACAATATTCCTCTCGTACAGAAACATCCAGTCTCTCACTTGGGAGTCAGTTTAGCTTTTACACATGAAATTACTTTCAAAAACCTTTTTAACTTCTTAATGTTTTCAAGAGTATTGATGCAATGAAACTACTGAGAAACAGAAATAATAAAGTTCACTGTCACACAAAGAGTGTTTAGTCACTAAAAATATTACATTTATCATAAAGTTTTTAAAATAAACTCACCTTATCAGTGGTGTTTATTTCTGATCTCCCTGATCTTATGTCCGAGGTGCGTCTGAAGTGTGATCTGATGTGTCAGCCACATATATATATGTAAATCCTGGTGTATGAGTATGTGCGTGCCTGTTGAATTATCTGTGGGGATGTTCTGTTTGTCTGTTTTTGCATGTTGTATAACCAGTAAACATCACTCTTTCCTTTGACATTGATTTTGATTTTATATCACCATTATTTAGACAATTTATGCCTTATTGTGATGGATAACTGATTGATTGAGCATAAACTGATATTTATGTTATATCTATACATAAGTATTTATTACATACTGATATTGTTCAACTTTGGGCAGTAAACGGGATTGTTCCCTCAGCCCTGTGTTGCATCAATTTAAGAATAAAATAAAGAATTTCACCTGTCTTTCAAGTGTTTTCATTGATGGAAAAAAAACTTTAGAAAAATGATCGTCCTCCACCAGTCATAGCTGTGGCCCGGAGGCATTATAGGTTCAGGTTGTCCGTATATATATATATATCATATAGCTACTGTACAGCAAGTCTGTGCTGCTCATTCTCATAAGCATGATATCTCAGGAACACCTTGACATAATTGCTTCAGATTTGGTACCAACGTCCACTGGGAATCAACAATGAACTGATTAGATTTTGGTGCCCAAAGGTCAAAGGTCAAGGTGTTCCTGAGATATAACAACCCCCCCCCCCCCCCACACTCTTGTTAAGGAGATATCTCAGGAACCCTTTCACGGAATTGCTTCAAATCATAACAACATTTCTTTAAAAATGTTGTTCAGTTCTCTGATGCAACCACCGATTTGTACTCTGAAGAAGATTTAGGGGAGTTAGAGAATGACCAGTCTGACCAATTGGAGTAATATATACCAATGCAGAGAAGTTTAAGAGGTCTAGGCGACAGAACTTGGGAATGAGCTAGTTATAATGGGTCGTATACAGTAAATGGGCTTGGTACACTGTTAAAGAAATTACACACAATGAGTGCATAGTTTGTACAGAAGCTCCAACAACCCTGCCAACAGTAATCCCTGAAAAGTATACTTTTGAAGAGTGTTTTAAGATGCAGCAAAGAGAGCCTAGAGAGGGTAGATATACCCCCCTACGAGGAGCATCTAGAATTTTTGCCCTACCCATCACATAGATTTTGTGACTCGTGTGAAGATTGTCTATGTTCAAACTCTCAGAATGAGCCTCTCCCATCGATTATGAAATAGATAGAACTGCTAAATATAAGACACGAACCAAAGTTGACATTGGATATTGTCTTGGTTTCATTACTACACCTGTGTGTGTATGAGAATCTGTTAACATTAGATCAGATTTGCCAAACAATTACTATGACTGTACCTATTCTTCATGTGCTAAGTGAACAGATTGTTGCCATTGCAGACAGTTACTGGATGTGTGGGGATGACATACTGTTAAACCCACGCAACAACACGTTATGTGCTTTGGGGAATGGCCAAAGAAAAAATCTTCAGAGAAGTAAAATTTGTATTATCACCAAGTTTAATACAGAGTAGTTTCCCTCAAAAATCCTCATTTTGGAAGAGAAAATAATAGAAAAAAAGCAAAAAAAGATATTTCTACAAGTGTTACCACTGCAAACAGTCTTCATGAAAGATACACACTGTGATAAAATCAACCAAGTTTCATCTAAATTATAACTACATTGAATTCTGTTGTAAAGAAATATACACACTCTCAACTTTCCCTGACTTCATCTGTCACTAAAGTGGATGTTTGACAGGATTTAAATGAACTGTAACTTAAAACTGGTGCTTATTCAAATAAAAAATGTCATTAAGACCAGAACACCTGTTGGTCTGAGTGTGTCCCTTGCTATTTTCATACCTGATCAATCTACAAACCACACTTCTATTCTTTATGTTAAATTGGTCATTAAAATACAAAAACAACATTAGTGAGCTGCATTTGCAGACCTTAGGAGTAATGCAATACATGTAACAGCGTTATGTAATTAGAATACAAAATAGAAAGGTAACTATTCCATTATGGTTACAGAGAAAAATTAAACACACCACAGCAAATGAGCCAAATTTTGAAAACTAGTGCTGAGAAAAGCTTATTGGCTCCCAGTGTCACAAAACACAATCCAAGGTTTTACTCAGAAGCAGGGGCAATTCCAGGATCAGACCTTTAGGGGGGCTCAGCTCCTAATGAAAATTTGATATACTATGCCCTGCAAATGTTCAAACCAGGCGGGGAGTTCCGGTCCTCTGAAATGAGGCCAGCGCGGAAGCAACATAGAGCTGCATTCTAGCAAAAGGCCACCAGGGGGCGACCGCTTTGGTGTCAAAAGGACTTCTGTCTCTACATAAGTCAATGGAGAATTCACCAACTTCTCACTTGATTTCTAACCTCAGTAAACATTTTCAAAATGTGTTTATGGTCTCAATCGCTAGTTTAAAGTCTTCTTCAATGCAGTATGATGTTCATTTGTGACATTTTGGCCTCCCTGATTTTATATTTGACAATAAAGCAGGGTATGCATTAGGGCGTGGCTACGTCGTGATTGACAGGTTGATTGACCAATGTCCTCAACATCCAGCCCTCGCAATCATAGCAACCTCCCCGCTACGCCCCTAACCCTAACCCATATAAGTAGAATCCATGTTTTTCTTTTTTTTCCCGGCATGCACCTGAAATTTTCAAGATGGTGCTTCCCAGATCCGAAACTATTGGCTTCCGAGCAGCAGTCCACAAACCAATGGGTGACATCACGGCTGTTATGTCCATTTCTTTTATACAGTCTATGGTTCAAACACTAACTGTTTGTATTGTATGCTAGGACCCTATCAAACACGAGATGGTTCATCTCAGGGGGTTTATCCTAATAAACTCATTTATGTATACATTTATATATAAAAAACATTTGAACCTGTGTCATAAATGTTTGTCCCATCTCTAACAGACAAGCTTACAAAATAATTAAAGTTGTTTAAAACAATAATTATTTATTTATTTTTAGGGGTGCTGATATCAAATTTATGGGTCCTTGAGCCCCTAAAAAGGTTCTAAAATCGCCCGTGCTCAGAACTTTTAGTAGGTAATTGTTCTGGGATATTTTAAAAATCGTTAATCTAATCTGATCCTTGTCCTGATTGAGTGTTGCTCTTACAGCAGGGGATTTTTCCTGCTCTGTGTAGAAACAGTAGAGGTAACACCAGACTGCTGGGCAGATAGAACCACGGGCCAGACAACCATAAACCACATATGCCAGTCTCCCCCAGTTGATCTGAGGCACCCAGGATATTGCCAACCATACTCTGCCCAAATCTCAACAACAGCACTCCAAATATTGTCATGATGGTATAGAAAGCTCTTAGCTTTGATTTGTGAACCTGCTGTCTGGACCCGCCCCCTTCCCCTGGCCCTGGACGAATCAGAACCCAGAGAACCGAAAGGCTGAAGAAACAGATAAGAACTAATGTGAGGACTGTCATAACAAGAAACATGATGATGACTATCGTTCTGTCTTTTATGACCATCAAACCTATGGATGCAAAGCACAGCAGCCAAACACAGCCAATGCTGATATTTCTGATTCTGATCCCATTTGCCTTCTTCAGGCCCAGGTAGGTGACGGGGTGAACGACAGCCAGGTAGCGCTCCGAGCAGGTCAGGATGTGAAAGAGCATCTGTCCGAATGCGTTGATGTTGAAAAGGCAGACACCTTGTATTATCATATTTGGGAGCTCAGTTAGGCCGCCAAAACAGGTCAGGGTCAACCCGAAGATATACATCACTTCAAGGACGACCATGTGGTAGGTGAAGACGTCTGAGTGGCTCATCACCGTTCCGGGGCGCTGTTGCCACCATCGCTGGTGGCCCAGGTAGAGGACGAAGATGCAGAGAGGGAGGAAGAGGACGATGTTGGTGATGGTGAAGGTGGTTATGCTGACACGGCCAGTTGTGGTGATGGAGCACTTGAACAGGAAATCAAAGACTCCAGGGGATGAAGGTAGAGGATGAGGAAAAAGAGAGGAATTGGAGGAATTGACTGACATAACTATGGATGAGGGTCAGGGATGGAGTGAAAAAGAGAGAAAGAGAACAAAATCAAAACTAAATCAACATGACCAGCTTGAATTTTTGGTGAGTTAAAACTGAAAAAAGTGACAAGTTGAGAGAATGGCGGGCCTGATGCATGTGTCTTTGTTAGTTTCAGACTGACGCAGTTGTCATTTGCTCGCCCTGTGCTCACATTGTCTGAATAGGAAATGCACTTGCACCTGTCTGTGTGCCCAACGGTGTGTTTTTTGAGGCAGAGGAAAGAAATTGCACTACTGTATTTCGCTGTTACTGTTAGGGTGCATTAACAAGATTTTAATGGGCGGGTGCACAATGTGTGTACACTCTGCCTGTTACACACACAGGGACAGGCAGCAGCACACAAACATAAAAAAAAGACATACAAAAGTATTACATCAACATATTAAAAAAATACATGTCACTTCTCAGAAACTTATCAGAATGAATTAATCGCAAAGATAACAGATAAATGACAATGAGCCTCTGAGATGCTGCACAGAGCACAGAGCCATTACGCACAGCCGCTCACTGTTCATTAAATCAGCTGATGACACCAGGCTGCTGCAGTATAACCACACACACCTCTACACTCATCAGACTGGTTGGTTAAAACTCCATATTCTTCCTTTTATGAATTAAATGTCGGGGCAGCAGCTCATCAGACAATTTATTTTTCAGCAAAAGTAACTCATGCCTTTTTATTCTTATAACGCACTGCTTGGCAAATACACCATTATAATAGTAAACCTAGCACTCCTGGCTGTTAAAGGGAATGGGAAATGACACTCTGATTGGATTACCTCATGTTACGCCCAGAACATACCTATGATTAATGAGGGGATTTAAGTCCGACCCTTTTGGACTACGCACCTGCTCATTGAACATTTTTCCACTGTTAAAATAGGAATAAAAGTGGATTTGGACACACCCTTAAGGGACTTGCACTTCATGCCATGCACTATAGATCGTTAAAATAGGGCTCACTACCTAAACACAAGACTTATAATGAGTGAGAATTGTTAAAGTCATGTCACAAATTTAACACAACTAATTTCAGACCAGTTTTTAATCTTTAGTGAGACTGACGAAATAGTTCCTATGATGACAAGAGGTACAGCCATAGATGTAACATGTAAAAAAGACTGTATGATAGTTTTTCTTAATAAACAATTGCACTAATGGTTTGTCATTTTCTTACATGGAAAAACAAGAAAGCATGGCATGACAATATTTCCTCCAGTCAAGAGACTTACACTAATATGAGTAATAAAAACACAGACAAAACCTTAAAAATACCTTGCAGGCACATGTATTTTTCTCTGAAATCCCTTGGGAGTTCACAAATTAAATTACTTTCAAGAGTTTTTTTTAACCTCTAACATATTTCATGAACATACAGTGTTTAAACTATATTAAAGTAATGAAACAACTGAAAAACAGAAATAATAAAGTTCACTGTCATGTGAAGTGTCTAGCATTAAAAATATGAAATTTATCATAGTTATTAAAACCTACTCACCTTATCAGTGGTGTTTATTTCTGATCTCTCTGACCTTGTGTCCTAGGTGCGTCTGAAGTGTGATCTGATGTGTCAGCCACATATATATATGTAAATCCTGGTGTATGAGTATGTGACTGCCTGTTCAATAACTGGTGGGGAGGTTTTGATTGTCTGTCTGTTTTTGCATGTTGTATAACCAGTAAACATCACTCTTTCCTTTGACATTGCTTTTGATTTTACATCACCATTATTTAGACAGTTTATTCCTTATTGTGATTGATAACTGATTGATTGAGCATAAACTGATATTTATGTTATATCTATACATAAGTATTTATTGCATACTGATATTGTTCAACTTTGGGCAGTAAACGCGAGCATGTCTCTGTTCCCTCAGCCCTGTGTTGCCTCAGTTTAAGAATAAAATAAAGAATTTCACCTGTCTTTCAAGTGTTTTCATTGATGGAAAAAAAAGTCGTCCTCCATCAGTGATATCCGGCGCCGGAGGCATTACAGGTTCAGGTTGTCCGTATATATATATGTAGCTACTGTACAGTATGTGTGTGCTGCTCATTCTCATTAGCATGATATCTCAGGAACACCTTGACATAATTGCTTCAGATTTGGTACCAACGTCCACTGGGAATCAACAGTGAACTGATTAGATTTTGGTGCCCAAAGGTCAAAGGTCAAGGTGTTCCTGAGATATCACAACCCCCCCACACTCTCGTTAAGGAGATATCTCAGGAACCCTTTCACGGAATTGCTTCAAATCATAACAACATTTCTTTAAAAATGTTGTTCAGTTCTCTGATGCAACCACCGATTTGTACTCAGAAGATGATTTAGGGGAGTTAGAGAACGACCAATCTGACCAATTGGAGTAATATATACCAATGCAGAGAAGTTTAAGAGGTCTAGGCGACAGAACTTGGGAATGAGCTAGTTATAATAGGTCGTATACAGTAAATGGGCTTGGTACACTTTTAAAGAAATTACACACAATGAGTGCATAGTTTGTGCAGAAGCTCCAACAACCCTGCCAACAGTAATCCCTGAAAAGTATACTTTTGAAGAGTGTTTTAAGATGCAGCAAAGAGAGCTTAGAGAGGGTAGATATACCCCCCTGCGAGGATCATCTAGAATTTTTGCCCTACCCATCACATAGATTTTGTGACTCGTTAGCAGATTGTCTAAGTTCAAACTCTCAGAATGAGCCTCTCCAATCGACTATGAAATAGATAGAACTGCTAAATATAAGACACGAACCAAAGTTGACATTGGATATTGTCTTGGTTCCCACATGCTAGTATGACTCCGATTTTCATTACTACACCTGTGTGTGTATGAGAATCTGTTAACATTAGATGAGATTTGCCAAACAATTACTATGACTGTACCTATTCTTCATGTGCTAAATGAACAGATTGTTGCCGTTGCAGACAGTTAATGGATGTGTGGGGATGACATACTGTTAAACCCACGCAACAACACGTTATGTGCTTTGGGGAATGGCCAAAGAAAAAATCTTCAGAGAAGTAAAATTTGTATTATCACCAAGTTTAATACAGGGTAGTTTCCCTCCAAAAGAAAAAAAGAAAATAATATAAATAGAAAAAAAAGCAAAAAAAGAGATATTTTTACAAGTGTTACCACTGCAAACAGTCTTCATGAAAGATACACACTGTGAGAAAATCAACCAAGTTTCATCTAAATTATAACTACATTGAATTCTGTTGTAAAGAAATATACACACTCTCAACTTTCCCTGACTTCATCTGTCATTAAAGTGGATGTTTGACAGGATTTAAATGAACTGTAACTTAAAACTGGTGCTTATTCAAATAAAAAATGTCATTAAGACCAGAACACCTGTTGGTCTGAGTGTGTCCCTTGCTATTTTCATACCTGATCAATCTACAAACCACACTTCTATTCTTTATGTTAAATTGGTCATTAAAACACAAAAACAACACTGAGCACAGACCATTAGTGAGCTGCACTAGTAGACCTTGGGAGTAATGCAATACATGTAACAGCATTATGTAATTTAGATACAAAATAGAAAGGTAACTATTCCATTATGGTTACAGAAAATTATTTAGCAGGACAACAATTTTAAAAACACATTTTACAATAAAGAATGATATACCATCATGCACTGTAAAAGTCTCAATTATGAGCAGAGCAAATGAGCCAAATTTTGAAAACTAGTGCTGAGAAAAGCTTATTGGCTCCCAGTGTCACAAAACACATTCCAAAGTTTTACTCAGAAGCAGGGACGATTCTAGGATCAGACCTTTAGGGGGTCTCAGCTCCTAATGAATTTGATATACTATGCCCTGCAAGTGTTCAAACCAGGCGGGGAGTTCCGGTCCTCTGAAATGAGGCCAACGTGGAAGTAACTTAGAACTGCATTCTATCAAAAGGCCACCAGGGGGCGACTGTCTCTATACAAGTCAATGGAGAATTCACCAACTTCTCACTTGATTTCTAACCTCAGTAAACATTTTCAAAATGTGTTTATGGTCTCAATCGCTAGTTTAAAGCCTTCTTCAATGCAGTATGATGTTCATTTGTGAATTTTTGGCCTCCCTGATTTTATATTTGATGATAAAGCAGGGTATGCATTAGGGCGTGGCTACGTCGTGATTGACAGGTTGATCGACCAATGTCCTCGACATCCAGCCCTCGCAACCATAGCAACCGCCACGCTCCGCCCATGGCTACGCCCCTAACCCTAACCCTAACCCATATAAGTAGAATCCGTGTTTTTCTTTTTTTCCGGCATGCACCTGAAATTTTCAAGATGGCGCTTCCCAGATCCGAAACTATTGGTTTCCAAGCAGCAGTCCACAAACCAATGGATGACGTCACGGATGTTATGTCCATTTCTTTTATATAGTCTATGGTTCAAACACTAACTGTTTGTATTGTATGCTAGGACCCCCTCAAACACGAGATGGTTCATCTCAGGGGGTTTATCCTAATAAACAAATGTATTCCAACCTATTAAAATAAAAACCATTTGAACCTGTGGCATAAATGTTTGTCCCATCTCTAACAGACAAGCTCGCAAAATAATTAAAGTTGTTTAATACAATAATTATTTATTTATTTTTAGGGGTGCTGAGATCAAATTTAGGTGTGCTTGAGCCCTTAAAAGGTTCTAAAATCGCCCATGCTCAGAGCTTTTAGTAGGTAATTGTTTTGGAATATTTTAAAAATCTTTAATCTAATCTGATCCTTGTCCTGACTGAGTGTTGCTCTTATAACAGGGCAGTTTTCCTGCTCTGTGTAGAAACAGTAGAGGTAACACCAGACTGCTGGGCAGATAGAACCAGGGGGTAGACAACCATATACCACACTTCCCAGTCTCCCCCAGTTGATCTGAGGCACCCAGAATAGTGCCGAATATACTCTGCCCAAACCTCAAAAACAGCACTCCAAATATTGCCATGATGGTATAGAAAGCCCTTAGCTTTGATTTGTGAACCTGCTGTCTGGACCCGCTCCCTTCCCCTGGCCCTGGACGAATCAGAACCCAGAGAACCGAAAGGCTGCAAAAACAGATAATAACTAATGTGAGGACTGTCATAACAAGAGACATGATGGTGACTGTCGTTCTGTCTTTTATGAACATCAAACCTGAGGATGCAAAGCACAGCAGCCAAACACAGCCAATGGTAATATTTCTGATTCTGATCCCATTTGCATTCTTCAGGCCCAGGTAGGTTACGGGGTGAACAACAGCCAGGTAGCGCTCCAAGCAGGTCAGGATGTGAAAGAGCATCTGTCCGAATGCGTTCATGTTGAAAAAGCTGGTACCTGGTATTATCATATTTGGGAGCTCAGTTAGGGCGCCAAAACAGGTCAGGGTGAACCCGAGGATATTCATCAGCTCAAGGACGACCATGTGGTAGGTAAAGACGTCTGAGTGGCTCATCACCGTGCTGGGGCGCTGTTGCCTCCATCGCTGGTGGCCCAGGTAGAGGACGAAGATGCAGAGAGGGAGGAAGAGGACGATGTTGGTGATGGTGAAGGTGGTTATGCTGACACGGCCAGTTGTGGTGATGAAGCACTTGAACACGACATCAAAGACTCCAGGGGATGAAGGTAGAGGATGAGGAAGAAGAGAGGAATTGGAGGAATTGACTGACATAACTATGGGTGAGGGTCAGGGATGGAGTGAAAAAGAGAGAAAGAGAACAAAATCAAAACTAAATCAACATGACCAGCTTGAATTTTTGGTGAGTTAAAACTGAAAAAAGTGACAAGATGAGAGAATGGCGGGCGTGATGCATGTGTCTTTGTTAGTTTCAGACTGACGCAGTTGTCATTTGCTCGCCCTGTGCTCACATTGTCTAAATAGGAAATGCACTTGCACCTGTCTGTGTGCCCAACGGTGTGTTTTTTGAGGCAGAGGAAAGCAATTGCACTACTGTATTTCGCTGTTACTGTTAGGGTGCATTAACAGGATTTTAATGGGCGGGTGCACAATGTGTGTACACTCTGCCTGTTACACACACAGGGACAGGCAGCAGCACACAAACATAAAAAATACATACAAAAGTATTACATCAACATATTAAAAAAATACATGTCACTTCTCAGATACTTCTCAGAATGAATTAATCGCAAAGATAACAGATTAATGAGAATGAGCCTCTGAGATGCTGCACAGAGCACAGTGCCATTACGTACAGTCGCTCACTGTTCATTAAATCAGCTGATGACACCAGGCTGTTGCGGTATAACCACACACACCTCTACACTCATCAGACTGGTTGGTTAAAACTCCATATTCTTCCTTTTATGAATTAAATGTCGGGGCAGCAGCTCATCAGACAATTTATTTTTCAGCAAAAGTAACTCATGCCTTTTTATTCTTATAACGCACTGCTTGGCAAATACACCATTATAATAGTAAACCTAGCACTCCTGGCTGTTAAAGGGAGTGGGAAATTACACTCTGATTGGATTACCTCATGTTACGCCCAGAACATACCTATGATTAATGAGGGGATTTAAGTCCGACCCTTTTGGACTACGCACCTGCTCATTGAACATTTTTCCACTGTTAAAATAGGAATAAAAGTGGATTTGGACACACCCTTAAGGGACTTGCACTTCACGCTATGCACTATAGATCGTTAAAATAGGGCTCACTACCTAAACACAAGACTTATAATGAGTGAGAATTGTTAAAGTCATGTCACAAATTTAATACAACTAATTTCAGACCAGTTTTTAATCTTTAGTGAGACTGACGAAATAGTTCCTATGATGACAAGAGCTACAGCCATAGATGTAACATGTAAAAAAGACTGATAGTTTTTCTTAATAAACAATTGCACTAATGGTTTGTCATTTTCTTACATGGAAAAACAAGAAAGCATGGCATGACAATATTTCCTCCAGTCAAGAGACTTACACTAATATGAGTAATAAAAACACAGACAAAACCTTAAAAATACCTTGCAGTCACATGTATTTTTCTCTGAAATCCCTTGGGAGTTCACAAATTAAATTACTTTCAAGAGTTTTTTTTAACCTCTAACATATTTCATGAACATACAGTGTTTAAACTATATTAAAGTAATGAAACAACTGAAAAACAGAAATAATAAAGTTCACTGTCATGTGAAGTGTCTAGCATTAAAAATATGAAATTTATCATAGTTATTAAAACCTACTCACCTTATCAGTGGTGTTTATTTCTGATCTCTCTGACCTTGTGTCCTAGGTGCGTCTGAAGTATGATCTGATGTGTCAGCCACATATATATATGTAAATCCTGGTGTATGAGTATGTGACTGCCTGTTCAATAACTGGTGGGAATGTTTTGATTGTCTGTCTGTTTTTGCATGTTGTATAACCAGTAAACATCACTCTTTCCTTTGACATTGCTTTTGATTTTACATCACCATTATTTAGACAGTTTATTCCTTATTGTGATTGATAACTGATTGATTGAGTATAAACTGATATTTATGTTAAATCTATCCATAAGTATTTATTGCATACTGATATTGTTCAACTTTGGGCAGTAAACACGAGCATGTCTCTGTTCCCTCAACCCTGTGTTGCCTCAGTTTAAGAATAAAATAAAGAATTTCACCTGTCTTTCAAGTGTTTTCATTGATGGAAAAAAAAGTCGTCCTCCATCAGTGATAGCCGGCGCCGGAGGCATTACAGGTTCAGGTTGTCCGTATATATATATGTAACTACTGTACAGCATGTCTGTGTCCCCAATTGTCATTAGCATGATATCTCAGGAACACCTTGACATAATTGCTTCAGATTTGGTACCAACGTCCACTGGGAATCAACAGTGAACTGATTAGATTTTGGTGCCCAAAGGTCAAAGGTCAAGGTTTTCCTGAGATATCACAACCCCCCCACGCTCTCGTTAAGGAGATATCTCAGGAACCCTTTCACGGAATTGCTTCAAATCATAACAACATTTCTTTAAAAATGTTGTTCAGTTCTCTGATGCAACCACCGATTTATACTCAGAAGATGATTTAGGGGAGTTAGAGAATGACCAGTCTGACCAATTGGAGCAATATATACCAATGCAGAGAAGTTTAAGAGGTCTAGGCGACAGAACTTGGGAATGAGCTAGTTTTAATAGGTCGTATACAGTAAATGGGCTTGGTACACTTTTAAAGAAATTACACACAATGAGTGCATAGTTTGTGCAGAAGCTCAAACAACCCTGCCAACAGTAATCCCTGAAAAGTATACTTTTGAAGAGTGTTTTAAGATGCAGCAAAGAGAGCTTAGCGAGGGTAGATATACCCCCCTGCGAGGATCATCTAGAATTTTTGCCCTACCCATCACATAGATTTTGTGACTCGTGAGCAGATTGTCTAAGTTCAAACTCTCAGAATGAGCCTCTCCCATCGATTATGAAATAGATAGAACTGCTAAATATAAGACACGAACCAAAGTTGACATTGGATATTGTCTTGGTTCCCACATGCTAGTATGACTCCGATTTTCATTACTACACCTGTGTGTGTATGAGAATCTGTTAACATTAGATGAGATTTGCCAAACAATTACTATGACTGTACCTATTCTTCATGTGCTAAGTGAACAGATTGTTGCCGTTGCAGACAGTTAATGGATGTGTGGGGATGACATACTGTTAAACCCACGCAACAACATGTTATGTGCTTTGGGGAATGGCCAAAGAAAAAATCTTCAGAGAAGTAAAATTTGTATTATCACCAAGTTTAATACAGGGTAGTTTCCCTCCAAAATAAAAAAAGAAAATAATATAAATAGAAAAAAAGCAAAAAAAAAAAGATATTTCTACAAGTGTTACCACTGCAAACAGTCTTCATGAAAGATACACACTGTGATAAAATCAACCAAGTTTCATCTAAATTATAACTACATTGAATTCTGTTGTAAAGAAATATACACACTCTCAACTTTCCCTGACTTCCATCTGTCACTAAAGTGGTTGTTTGACAGGATTTAAATGAACTGTAACTTAAAACTGGTGCTTATTCAAATAAAAAATGTCATTAAGACCAGAACACCTGTTGGTCTGAGTGTGTCCCTTGCTATTTTCATACCCGATCAATCTACAAACCACACTTCTATTCTTTATGTTAAATTGGTCATTAAAACACAAAACAACACTGAGCACAGACCATTAGTGAGCAGCATTTGCAGACCTTGGGAGTAATGCAATACATGTAACAGCATTATGTAATTAGGATACAAAATAGAAAGGTAACTATTCCATTACGGTTACAGAGAAAAAAGATGTAATCTGATTAGAAGTACATTTAGTAAAAATTGGGATTATTTAGCAGGACAACAATTTTAAAAACACATTTTACAATAAAGAATGATATACCATCATGCACTGTAAAAGTCTCAATTATGAGCAGAGCAAATGAGCCAAATTTTGAAAACTCGTGCTGAGAAAAGCTTACTGGCTCCCAGTGTCACAAAACACAATCCAAAGTTTTACTCAGAAGCAGGGGCGATTCTAGGATCAGACCTTTAGGGGGTCTCAGCTCCTAATGAAAATTTGATATACTATGCCCTGCAAGTGGTCTAACCAGATGGGGAGTTCTTTACTGCGGAAGTAACATAGAGCTGTATTCTATCAAAAGGCCACCAGGGGGCGACCATCTCTATACAAGTCAATGGAGAATTCACCAAAATCTCACTTGATGTCTAACCTCAGTAAACATTTTCAAAATGTGTTTATGGTCTCAATCGCTAGTTTAAAGCCTTCTTCAATGCAGTATGATGTTCATCTGTGAAATTTTGGCCTAACTGATTTTATATTGGACGATAAAGCAGGGTATGCATTAGGGTGTGGCTACGTCCTGATTGACAGGTTGATTGCCAAATGTCCTCGACATCCAGCCCTCGTAACCATAGCAACCGTCACGCTCCGCCCATGGCTCCGCCCATAACCCTAACCCTAACCCATATAAGTAGAATCCGTGTTTATTTTTTTTTCCCGGCATGCACCTGAAATTTTCAAGATGGCGCTGCCCCGAAACTATTGGTTTCCAAGCAGCAGTCCACAAACCAATGGGTGACGTCACGGATATTACGTCCATTTCTTTTATATAGTCTATGGTTCAAACACTAACTGTTTGTATTGTATGCTAGGACCCCCTCAAACACGAGATGGTTCATCTCAGGGGGTTTATCCTAATAAACAAATGTATTCCAACCTATTAAAATAAAAACCATTTGAACCTGTGGCATAAATGTTTGTACCATCTCTAACAGACAAGCTTGCAAAATAATTAAAATTGTTTAATACAATAATTATTTATTTATTTTTAGGGGTGCTGAGATCAAATTTAGGTGTGCTTGAGCCCTTAAAAGGTTCTAAAATCGCCCGTGCTCAGAACCTTTAGTAGGTAATTGTTTTGGAATATTTTAAAAATCTTTAATCTAATCTGATCCTTGTCCTGATTGAGTGTTGCTCTTATAACAGGGCAGTTTTCCTGCTCTGTGTAGGAACAGCAGAGGTAACACCAGACTGCTGGGCAGATAGAACCAGGGCGTAGACAACCATAAACCACACTTCCCAGTCTCCCCCAGTTGATCTGAGGCACCCAGAATAGTGCTGACCATACTCAGCCCAAACCTCAACAAAAGCACTCCAAATATTGCCATGATGGTATAGAAAGCCCTTAGCTTTGATTGGTGAACCTGCTGTCTGGACCCGCCCCCCTTCCCCTGGCCCTGGACGAGTCAGATCCCAGAGAACTGAAAGGCTGCAAAAACAGATAATAAATAATGTGAGGACTGATATAAAGAGAGACATGATGGTGGCCGAAATTATGTTTTTTAGATGCATCAAACCTGAGGATGCAAAGCACAGCAGCCAAACACAGCCAATGGTGATATTTCTGATTCTGATCCCATTTGCCTTCTTCAGGTTCAGGTAGGTGACGGGGTGAACGACAGCCAGGTAGCGCTCCAAGCATTTGCTAATCATAACATAACATTTTATCTTTCAGTAAATGTCTGGCATTGGTCATTAAAACACAAAAACAACACTGTCTACACACCATTAGTGAACTCTGAATCTGTCACTGGCTGTGAGATAAGATTTTGGGATGTACTGACAAACATTTCTCAGACTGTTGGATACAACGACATTAGTTTTATTATAGTAATAATAGTTTCTTCTATATTTAAAGACTGTGTAAAGTGAATTCAGACTTTTTCTTATAAACACATTAAATAGGTCATAAATGTATTTCTAAAAAAGGTGTAAAAAGCATTTCAACCATTTAGATTTGAATTGTGGAACTAGGCTTCACAAATTACGTTTCAAGATTTCCATGTTCAGGATTTAGTGGGCGGGTCTGAAAATCACCACTGCGTTATGTGACGCGGCGGTGATTGGCATAAACTCGCCCCTGCCACTGTAGAGTTATAAATACATTCAGTGCACACTACTACAGTCTACAGTTAGCCAATTAGCCGAGTTAGCCGCAGACTAGCCGCTGAGTTAGCCGCCGAGTTAGCCGCCAAGCTAGCAGCCGAGTTAGCAGAAGAAAGCTCTCAGACGTAGCGTCCATGTTTCTGGTAGAGGTGGTGACTTTGATTGACAGGTGACACTTGGTAGGGGGCGGGGTTTTAGCGAACTTGGCGGGCACGCCCACAGCGTTTGGGAGCAGAGAAAGAGGCTGATTTTTACGCAACTTTGAAGCCTAATTTCATATATTTAGCAATTTTTTTTTAAGTATTCAAATTTGGCAACACACTTTTCTGTGGTATGTCAAACTCAGAACACATATTTTTTCTTACTTTACACAGACTTTAAATACTAACATGAAAGGTATATTACCAGTCAGTGAGTATGATCTGTCTGAAAAATAATATATAAACTGCCAGGCTGACATAGTGACAAAGTCCAGAAAGCAAAGATGTACCAAAAAAACCCAACTTTTAGTAAATTAGATTATTGGCTCCCAATGTCACCATCTGTGATCTTTTCAGATACTTTAATCTAATCTGATCCTTGTCCTGATTGAGTGTTGCTCTTACAACAGGGTATTTTTCCTGCTCTGTGTAGAAATAGCAGAGGTAACACCAGACTGCTGGGCAGAGAGAACCAGGGGGCAAACAACCATAAACCACAGTTCCCAGTCTCCCCCAGTTGACCTGAGGCATACAGGATAGTGCCAATCATATTCTGCCCAAACTTCAAAATCAGCACTCCAAATATTGCCATGATGATATAGAAAGCCCTTAGCTTTGATTGGTGAACCTGCTGTCTGGATCCGCCCCCTTCCCCTGGCCCTGGACGAATCAGAACCCAGAAAACCGAAAGGCTACAAAAGCACACAGTAACTAAAGCGAGGGCTGACACAAACACAGGCATGATAGTGCCTGACTTGCTGTCTTTTATGACCATCAAACCTATGGAAGCAAAGCACAGCAGCCAAACACAGCTAATGGTGATATTTCTGATTCTGATCCCATTTGCCTTCCTCAGGTTGAGGTAGGTGACGGGGTGAACGACAGCCAGGTAGCGCTCCAAGCAGGTCAGGATGTGAAAGAGCATGTGTCCGTATGCGTTGATGTTGAAAAGGTAGACACCTGGTATTATCATTTTTGGGAGCTCAGTTAGGGCGCCAAAACAGGACAAGATGGACCCGAAGATATTCATCAGCTCAAGGACGACCATGTGGTAGGTGAAAACATCTGAGTGGCTCATCACCGTGTCGGAGCGCTGTTGCCGCCATCGCTGGTGGCCCAGGTAGAGGACGAAGATGCAGAGAGGGAGGAAGAGGACGATGTTGGTGATGGTGAAGGTGGTTATTCCGACACGGCCAGTTGTGGTGATGGAGCACTTAAACAGGAAATCAAAGACTCCAGGGGATGAAGGTAGAGGATGAGGAAGAAGAGAGGAATTGGAGGAATTGACAGACATAACTATGGCTGAGGGTCAGGGATGGAGTGAAAAAGAGAGAAAGAGAACAAAATCAAAACTAAATCAACATGACCAGCTTGAATCTTTGGTGAGTTAAAACTGAAAAAAGTGACAAGATGAGAGAATGGCGGGCCTGATGCATGTGTCTTTTGTCATTTGCTCGCCCTGTGCTCACATTATCTAAATAGGAAATGCACTTGCACCTGTCTGTGTGCCCAACGGTGTGTTTTTTGAGGCAGAGGAAAGCAATTGCACTACTGTATTTCGCTGTTACTGTTAGGGTGCATTAACAGGATTTTAATGGGTGGGTGCACAATGTGTGTACACTCTGCCTGTTACACACACAGGAACAGGCAGCAGCACACAAACATAAAAAAAGACATACAAAAGTATTACATCAACATATTAAAAAAATACATGTCACTTCTCAGATACTTCTCAGAATGAATTAATCGCAAAGATAACAGATTAAATGAGAATGAGCCTCTGAGATGCTGCACAGAGCACAGAGCCATTACGCACAGCCGCTCACTGTTCATTAAATCAGCTGATGACACCAGGCTGCTGCAGTATAACCACACACACCTCTACACTCATCAGACTGGTTGGTTAAAACTCCATATTCTTCCTTTTTATGAATTAAATGTCGGGGCAGCAGCTCATCAGACAATTTATTTTTCAGCAAAAGTAACTCATGCCTTTTTATTCTTAAAATGCACTGCTTGGCAAATACGCCATTATAATAGTAAACCGCCACAGTGACAGTGCTCCTGGCTGTTAAAAGGAATGGGAATTATTGGATTACGGATTGGATTACCTCGTGTTACGCCCAAAACACAGGATTTGGACACACCCTTAAGGGACCTGCACTTCACGCTATGCACTATAGATGGTTAAAATCGAGCTCACTACCTAAACACAAGACCAGTTTTTAATCTTTCGTGAGTTCAAACTGAAAAAACTGAAGAAATAGTTACTATGATGACAAGTGCTACAGCCATAGATGTAACATGTTAAAAAGGCTGTATGATAGTTTTTCTTAATAAACAATTGCACTAATGGTTTGTCATTTTCTTACATGGAAAAACAAAAAAACATGACATGACAATATTTCCTCCAGTCAAGAGACTTACACTAATATGAGTAATAAAAACACCTACACATCCTTAAAAATACCATGTAGACCCTGTTTTCTTTTCCACTGAAATCCCTTGGGAATTTACACATTAAAGTACTTTCAGAGCTTTTTTTAACCTTTAACATTTTCATGCACATACATTGTTTAAATTATATTTTAAGTAATGAAACAAATGAAAAATAGAAATAATAAAGTTCACTGTCATGTTAAAATAAACTTACCTTATCAGTGGTGTTTATTTCTGATCTCTCTGATCTTGTGTCCGAGGTGCGTCTGAAGTGTGATCTGGTGTGTCAGCCACATATTTATATATTTATATGTAAATCCTGGTGTATGAGTATGTGCCTGCCTGTTGAATTATTGGTAGGGGTGTTTTAGATTGTTTCTGTCTGTTTTTGCATGTTGCATAACCAGTGAACATCACTCATTCCTTTGGCATTGCTTTTAATTTTATATCACTTTCTCCATTAAATTCAGTACTGATGGATTTCAAAACAGTAAATTTGGACCTCAATAATGACACATTACTGTGATCAAAAATGTGTTTGTCATGTGTGCAAATAATGCAAAAATATCTCATTTATAGATTACATACAAAAATACATACAAGCATCACTTCTGTGGTCCATTACTCTGACATTTATTCTATTACTTAAACATTTAAATATTATTATACGAAACAATCAATTGATTGAGCAAAAACTGGCAGCGATGGTTTATATATATATATATACATACATATCATATACTTATTTCTTTGTTACACTTTTCCACACACTCTCAACTCTCCTTGACGCTGTCTGTCATTAAATTGGATGTTTGATAGGATTTAAATGAGCTGTAACTTAAAACTGGTGCTTATTCAAATCAAAAATGTCATTAAGACCAGAACACCTGTCTGTCTGAGTGTGTCCCTTGTGTCACAGGTCTAAGGTTTAAATGCTAACACACAACAAGCAACAAGCAGTCAAGTCAACGCACAGTGGAGAAATGAGAGTGGTGTCAATTGTTTATTCTTTTTAATTAGGGAAGATGATGTTTAAACGCATCACACTGGGTACCATAATTATGGATCCATTTGGATGTTATTTATAAGCACCAACTCCTACATTAGGAAGAAATGAATAATTATGATAATAATCATAACTACCCCGTTCCACTGGACGAATCAGAACATAGAGAACTGAAAGGCTGCAAAAACACGTGATAACTAAAGCGATGACTGACATAAAAAAGGCTGTTGACTGTCATTATGACCGTGAGACCTGTTGATAGAAAACATCCTCTTAACACAGCCAATGTTGATGTTTCAGATTCTGATCCCACTTGCCCTTTCAGACGCAGGTAGGTGATGAATGACAGCCAGGTAGCACTCCAAGCAGGTCAGGAGGTGAAAGTAGCAGATACCCACATTACCCACAAATTATTAATTGGGTATTCTCTACTACTCTAAGTTTGTATAACCAACCACACACAGACTTCTATGTAGCCTGAGATATCTTCTGTCACATCAGTTAAATTTGCAGAGGTATCTTCAAAAACATCCCATACTGTAAATTCAAAGCAACCTTTAAGGGTAGTAAACATTAAGCAATAAACAAGAAAGCAAGAAATACTCACTCACAGAGGTAACATTTTTTATTGTCACCAAGTTTAATACAGGATAGTTTTCCTCAAAAGTCCACATTTTGGAGAAGAAAATAATTATTTAAGAAAAAATGCAAAAAGAGAGATTTCTACAAGTGTTACCACTGCAAACAGTCTTCATGAAAGATACACACAGTGAGAAAATCAACCAAGTTTCATTTAAAGTATTTCTACATTGAATTCTGTTGTAAAGAAATGTTCACACTCTTAACTTTCCATGACTTCATCTGTCATTAAAGTGGTTGTTTGACAGGATTTAAATGAGCTGTAACTTAAAACTGGTGCTTATTCAAATCAAAAATGTCATTAAGACCAGAACACCTGTCTATCTGAGTGTCTCACTTATTTCCATACCCGAGCAATCTATAAACCACACATTTGTCCAGACGTTATGCTAAACTTGTGGAACAATTTGGCACATGATTACCATTAAGAGTTCATCTTTTTTACAACAATAATAATGCTTATATGCCACTCATCAAAGATCACAATGTGCTTTACAATGAAAAGAAAAAGAAATGTCCCAGTGTCACCAAACACAATCCAGGGTTTTAATCAGTAAATTTAGTGAGTAATTCTTCTCTGATCTTTTCAGATACTTTAATCTAATCTGATCCTTGTCCTGATTGAGTGTTGCTCTTACAACAGGGTAGTTTTCCTGCTCTGTGTAGAAACAGTAGAGGTAACACCAGACTGCTGGGCAGAGAGAACCAGGGGGTAGACAACCAAAAACCACAGTTCTCAGTCTCCCCCAGTTGATTTGAGGCATACAGGATAGTGCTGACTATACTCTGCCCAAACTTCAAAATCAGCACTCCAAATATTGCCATGATGGTATAGAAAGCCCTTAGTTTTGATTGGTGAACCTGCTGTCTGGACCCGCTCCCTTCCCCTGGCCCTGGACGAATCAGAACCCAGAGAACTGAAAGGCTGCAAAAACACATAGTAACTAAAGCGAAGGCTGTCACAAACAGAGACATGATGGTGGCTATCGTGCTGTCTTTTATGAACAACAAACCTGCCCATAAAAAGCACAGCAGCCAAACACAGCCAATGCTGATATTTCGGCCTCTGATCCCATTTGCCTTCTTCAGGCCCAGGTAGGTGACGGGGTGAACGACAGCCAGGTAGCGCTCCAAGCAGGTCAGGGTGTGAAAGTACATCTGTGCAGTGATGTTTATGGTGAAAAGGCAGATACCTAGTATTGTCACTTTATGGAGAGCAAAGATGGCACCAAAAGAGGACATGATAGACCCGAAGATATACATCAGCTCAATGACGACCATGTGGTAGGTGAAGACGTCTGAGTGGCTCATCACCGTGCCGGAGCGCTGTTGCCGCCATCGCTGGTGGCCCAAGTAGAGGACGAAGATGCAGAGAGGGAGGAGGAGGATGATGATGGTGATGGTGAAGGTGGCCGTACTGAAACGGCCAGTTGTGGAGGTGAAGCACTTATATGCAACATCATACGGGCTGAGAGATGAAACAGCAGGATGAGGAAGAAGAGAGGAATTGGAGGAATTGACTGACATAACTAGCAGTGAGGGTCAGGGAAAGAGTGAAAAAGAGAGAAAGAGAACAAAATCAAAACATGACAAAAGGAAATATTGACTTATTGTGACTATGAACTGCTAAAGCCATGTTCCAAACTTAATACAACTAATTTTAGTTCAAACTGGAAAAAGTGATAAAATAGTTACTATGTTGGCAAAAAAAACCTCACAGATTTTCATGTGTACCACTGATGTATAAAATACCCCCAAAATATGTTGCCTAACCCTAACCCTAACCCAAGGGGCACAAAAACACTTTTCTCTTATAAAATACCAACAGACTGACTTCTCACATTGTTCAATTTTTCTTATCATCTGTACCAAATTGCATCAACATGCCCATAAACTGTTCTAAAATAAATTGCTAAATATCTGCAAATTATTCATATTACTAAATTCCATGAAATTAGTATGAAATTAAAGGATGTGCAATATAAAACATTACCCAAAAAGGAAATGGGAGAACTGCGGCCATAGACACAACGCAATGTAAAATACTGTAAGGTAGTTTCTCTTGATGAAAAATTGCACTAATGGTTTGTTATTTTCTTACATGGTAACATTAAATCATGACATGACAATATTCCTCTCGTACAGAAACATCCAGTCTCTCACTTGGGAGTCAGTTTAGCTTTTACACATGAAATTACTTTCAAAAACCTTTTTAACTTCTTAACGTTTTCAAGAGTATACTTAAAGCGTATTGATGCAATGAAACAACTGAGAAATAATAAAGTTCACTGTCATACAAAGAGTGTTTAGTCACTAAAAATATTACATTTATTATGAAGTTTTTAAAATAAACTGACCTTATCAGTGGTGTTTATTACTGATCTCTCTTTTTTGTGTCCGAGGTGCGTCTGAAGTGTGATCTGATGTGTCAGTCACATAGTTATATGTAAATCCTGGTGTATGAGTACGTGACTGCCAGTTGAATTATTGGTGGGAGTGTTTTAGTCTGTTTTTGCATGTTGTATAACGTATATATACGTGACTCTTTCCTTGTAATGTTTTTAAATTGATTTCACTTTTCTCCTTTAAATTCGGCTCTGACAGCTTTCAGAGCAAGAAATTTGTAACTGTAATTAAAAAAAATGTTATATTGTACATCCTGGTGTATGAGTATGTGCGTGTTGAATTGCAGGGGTGCTTTTGACAGTTTTTTTACATGTGGCATAACTAGTAAACATCACTGTTTACTTTTTGCATTGCTTTTGATTTTATATCAGTTTTCTCCTTTAAATTCGGCACCAATATGTTTCAAATAAGGAACTTTTGGGCCTTAAATGAAGACGGATCACAGTAATCTAAAATGTGTTTGTCATGTTTGCAGATATTGCAAATATATCTGATTAATAGGTTACATACAAAAATACATTCACACAACACCTCTGAGGGTCATCACTCTGATATTAATTATATTATTTAGACATTTTATGCATTATTGTTCTGGATATTTGATGTATTAGTGAACATTAACTGACATTGATGTTATATTTATGAATACATATTTATTGTAAACTGACATTGTTCAGCTTTTCTTTTCAATAGTGGGCAGTAAACAAGAAAGCATAAGGAAAAGTCTTTACAGAAGAAACATGTTTATTGTCACCAAGCTTAATACAGGATAGTTTTCCTCAAAAATCCACATTTCAGAAGAGAAAATAATTATTTCAGAAATAATGCAAAAAGAGAGATTACTACAAGCGTTACCACTGCAAACAGTCTTCATGAAAGATACAAAAGAATCAAAAAATCAACCAAGTTTTATTTAAATTATTTCTACATAGAATTCTGTTGTAAAGAAATGAACACACACTCAACTTTCCCTGACTTCCATCTGTCATTAAAGTGGTTGTTTGACAGGATTTAAATGAGCTGTAACTTAAAACTGGTGCTGATTCAAATCAAAAATGTCATTAAGACCAGAACACCTGTCTGTCTGAGTGTGTCCCTTGCTATTTTCATATCTGATCAATCTATAAACCACACATTTGTCCAGACGTCATGCTAAACTTGTGGAACAATTTGGCACATGATAACCATTAAGAGTTAGTATTTTTACTGTAATAATAGTGTTATTTATTTATGTTACACTTGTCAAAGATATCAAAGTGCTTTGCAACTAAAAGAAACAAACACATATTTTAGACTTGTTGACAGATTTGTTAATATTGATACGGTCCTCTGAAATGAGGCCAACGCGGAAGTAACTTAGAACTGCATTCTAGCAAAAGGCCACCAGGTGGCAACCGTTTTGGTGTCAAAAGGACTTCCGTCTCAATAACAGTAAATGGAGAATTCACCAAATTCTCACTTGATGCAAACATTTTCAAAATGTGTTTATGGTCTCAATCGCTAGTTTAAAGCCTTCTTCAATGCAGTATGATGTTCATTTGTGAAATTTTGGCCTCCTTGATTTTATATTTGACGATAAAGCAGGGTATGCATTAGGGCATAGCTACGTCCTGATTGACAGGTTGATTGACCAATGTCCTTGAGATCCAGCCCTTGCAACCTATCGCAACCTTGCTATTGTCTCTACCCATGGCCCTGCCTCATGGCCATATAAGTAGAATCTGTGTTTTTACTTTTCCCAACATTCACCTGAAATTGTCAAGATGGCGTTGCCTAGATTCGAAACTATATGGCTTCCGAGCAGCAGTCCACAAACCAAAGAGTGACGTCACGGATGTTGCGTCCATTTCTTTTATACAGTCTATGGTACATACACACACACACCATACCTTCCTGCATTTGAGCAGTAAGAGTGTCAATATAATTTATATACATATGTAGAGAGAGAGTATCAATGTAATTCATATATATATGGAGAGAGTATCAATACTAGCTCGGCTGCCAGCTCAGTTAACTGACAAAACAGATAGACAGGAGGAATTAGCCAATCACAAAAAGGTAGCTCAGTTTCTGCCCAGCGACAGGTTGCTATGGTCAGCTAAGGCCCTACGGTTGCTACGGCGATGTGTGAGAATCTGCTTGGAAATTCTCAAAATGCCCCCAGAACTTGGCTTCTGCCAAGGTCCCGAACAATTGCAAACTGTGAGAAAACCATAACTCCTGTCCAAAAACCGAAAACACTGTGAGAGACACAGAAGCCGACAGATTCTGACAGTGTTTACTTTATTCAGATATTCTTTAAAATGAGCGAGTAAGCTCAGTGCGAAGACAAAGAAAGATTCTTTTGAAAAAAAAAGACGATTACATTAGGGTCAATGGGGAGCAAGATAAGTATTGCTGCTGGTCTGGCCCCCCAGTTTAAATTTTGTGCAGACCCCGCCTGTCAACGTCACATTTTATGAATCCTAACACGTATGTCTACATTTTGACAAAAAATGATTTGTCTCCTTTTTACGGTTTGGCTTTGAGCTCGAGTTAAAAATAAAAATTAAGGTTATTTTTTACTGGTTCTCGCACTTAAAGTAACTGACGCTTCCACTCCAACTTTGAAGAAAAAGTGATTTCCACTCCTCGTTTGACTGCTCATAGTTTGAAAAGTTTACATTTTATGTAAAAACAGTTTGGTATTTTTCCAGAGAGCACAAGTTTTCCTCCATTTTAAAGTTTGAATCACATTTCTATGTGCAGGTATGAGAGAGCTAGGTGACTCTGAAAAAAGGTGAAAAAATTCCCATTCATTTCCAATGGGGAATTCTCCTGGTTTTTTTTGCGAATAACTTTGGGAAAAATTGGAATTTCAACATCAAAAGTCATACCACCTCTTTCCCAATCGAGCCGCATGTTTTGATGTGTATATTGTCGGGGTTTTCTTAAAGCTGCGGGAGGAGTTACTCGCCGAAATTTGGCGGAAGAATAATAAATGTGGAGAACATTAAGAGATGCCTTGGGGCAAGTCTAGCCCTTTCATGTCTGAATTATTAAATCACAGAGTTTTATCTCCTTAAACAGGTGAAAAATCAATGCCAATAACTTTTTCTTTTGATATATTGTATTTTAAAATAGTCAGACATGTCAACTGGACACCATTCATCAATGGTATGAAAAGTGATAAAAAGAAAAACAATATAGCCAAGGATCATACCATTTTCCACCAAAACTGACAGTCTATTCAAAGCTATTAATGATTTTCCAATGGGAACAGAGAGAGGCTATTTGAAAAACATATTCAATGTCTCAAAACTCTTTACCATCATTTAAAAATCATATTCTCTCTGTAATTCTCTGTAGGTTCATCAGTGTGAGCCACACAACACATTACACACTGCAATTTGAAAAATATCAATTATAACTGCTTTAAGGCTTTGAAAAGATTATGGTCAGCTTTCATAGAACCCAATGTTTACTGTTGTTTGGAAACAGGAAACAAACAGCAGTCTTCCATATTGTAGTTTGATGATTTGTTGAACCAACCATCTGCAACATCACCTGACTTCCTTCTTTGCTCCTGGCTGACATTAGTCATAATTCCCACAGCTGCTAGAGTGCTTCGTTTAATAAACATACATATGTGTTGTTTTAGGGCACTGATTCTATTGTTTTTTTCTTAGGAACCACTATGGAGAAAAAACAACATCCTGAATTCATTTCAGCCATAATTCATATTCTTATGTAAACTCTGCTTTTCATAATATAAAATGTCACAATCCTAGGAAGAAAACAACACCTTTTTATAGGGTCCTTTTTAAAAAGTGCTTTGTTGCATTTTGACATGACCTAGCATTCCTGCCTGCTCTGACAGCCTACTCTAATCAAAATGCAATTGAAAACAGCTCTTTTTATGGATTTCTTTGATTACTATGCCCACAAGTAGCTCTCCAAAATCATGTTATACTTTTACTTGACACTTGCTGAACTTTCACTGCTACAAAAAAACAATCTAACAAGTTAGATTATTGGCTCCCAGTGTCACCAAACTTAATCTAGGGTTTTACTCAGTAAATTTAGGGAGTAATTCTTCTCTGATCTTTTAAAATACTTTAATCTAATCTGATCCTTGTCCTGACTGAGTGTTGCTCTTACAACAGGGTAGTTTTCCTGCTCTGTGTAGAAACAGTAGAGGTAACACCAGACTGCTGGGCAGAGAGAACCAGGGGGTAGACAACCATAAACCACATATCCCAGTCTCCCCCAGTTGACCTGAGTCCTCCAGGATAGTGCTGACTATACTGTGCCCAAACTTCAAAAACAACACTCCAAATATTGCCATGATGATATAGAAAGCCCTTAGCTTTGATTGGTGAACCTGCTGTCTGGACCCGCACCCTTCCCCTGGCCCTGGACGAATCAGAACCCAGAGAACCGAAAGGCTGCAAAAACAGATAATAACTAATGTGAGGACTGTCATAACAAGATACATGACGGTGACTATCATGCTGTCTTTTATGACCATCAGACTTAAGGATGCAAAGCACAGCAGCCAAACACAGCCAATGCTGATATTTCTGATTCTAATCCCATTTGCCTTCTTCAGGCCCAGGTAGGTGACGGGGTGAACAACAGCCAGGTAGCGCTCCAAGCAGGTCAGGATGTGAAAGACCATCTGTCCGTATGTGTTGATGTAGAAAAGGCAGACACCTGGTATTATCATATTTGGGAGCTCAGTTAGGGCGCCAAAACAGGTCAGGGTGAACCCGAAGATATTCATCAGCTCAAGGATGACCATGTGGTAGGTGAAGACGTCTGAGTGGCTCATCACCGTGCCGGGGCGCTTTTGCCGCCATCGCTGGTGGCCCAGGTAGAGGACAAGGATGAAGAGAGGGAGAAGGAGGACGATGTTGGTGATGGTTAAGGTGGTTATGCTGACACAGCCAGCAGTGGAGGTGAAGCACTTGTATGCAAAATCATACGGGTCGAGAGATGAAACAGGAGGATGAGGAAGCAGAGAGGAATTGGAGGAATTGACAGACATAACTATGGGTGAGGGTCAGGGAAAGAGTGAAAAACAGAGAAAGAGAACAAAAACAAAACTAAATCAACATGACAAATGGAAATATTGACTCATTGAGACTATTAATTGCTGAAGCCATGTTCCAAATTTAATACAACAAATTTGAAACCAGTTTTGAATTTCTAGTGTTCAAACTGAAAAAAGTGACAAGATAGATATGTGGACGAAAAAAAGAAACCCTAACCCTTTTCATCTGTACTATTGATGTATACTATCCTCAAAAAATATGTTGCAAAGGGCACAAAAACACTTTTTTGTCATTAAACACCAAGTGGTTTTTCTTTTATATTCTGTACCAAATTCCATCAGTTCATAAAATGTTGTAAAATAAATCATTAAATATCTGCAATTTACTTATATTACTAATTTCCTTTAAATTGTTTGTCATTTTCTTATATAGAAAAATCATGCTTGAAAACATTAAAGCATGACATAACGATATTCCTCGAGTAAAGAAACTTATATTTCAAAATATGAATAATGAAAACACCTACAAATCCTTAAAAATACAGTATGCACTTGAGAATCAGTTTAGCCTTTAAACATGAAATTACTTTTAAAAGCCTTTTTATTTGCTTAAGTTGTTCAAGAACATAATTAAAACTGTATTTTAAACAATGAAACAACTGAAAAACAGATCAAATCAAGTTCTCTGTCATACAAAGAGTGCTTACTGATCATTTTAAATTCATCATGAAGTTTTTAAACTGCACTCACCTTATCAGTGGTGTTTCTGATCTCTCTGATCTTGCGTCCAGGGTGCGTCTGAAGCAAGTGTGACCTGGTGTGTCAGCCACAGTTATATGTACATCCTGGTGTATGAGTATGTGTGTTTTGAATTGCAGGGGTGCGTTTGACGGTCTGTGTCTCTTTTTGCATGTTGCATAACCAGTAAACATCACTCTTTACTTTTTGCATTGCTTAGGATTTTATATCAATTTTCTCCTTTAAATTCAGCACCAGTATGTTTCAAATCAGGAACTTTTTGGCTCTGAATGAAGACGGATCACAGTAATCTAAAATGTGTTTGTCATGTGTGCAGATATTTCGAATATTGAAATTAATAGGTTACATACAAAAATACATTCACGCAAAACCTCTGATGGTCATCACTCTGATATTTATTCCATTGGACATTATATGCATTATTGTACTGATTTATTAGTTAACATAAACATTGATGATATATTTATAAATGTATATGTGTTGTATATGTTACAGGTACCGGCTGGTACCACATAAACAGCTTATATGCTCTCTCTGGAAACAGGAGAAATAAGTGAGACAGGACAAACTCTGGGTCTGTTTTTCATCTCGATCAGCAGAAAGAGGAAGAGGATTTATTAAAACATTCACAATTTAAATCCTCCTCTGTTACAAACACTCAATGTTCTCTATGAAATTGACATGACATCAAAGTAAAATACAATTTCATCTTTCAGCAAATACTGAGTTATACATTTTGTGTGATTAAATAAATCAAAATGACAATAACCACCCTTACTCTGTAGGTTGTCTCTTTTCAACTTAAAATAAAACATAGCTTATGTTACCACTTACATATGCTTCCTAAATTCACTTTCCATTTCCAACTAAAATCATTTTACTCTTTCAAAATGCATGAGCTGACAGATGTTTTACTTTTTTAACCACTTTTAAAATATCTAAAATTACTTTTTAACATTAGCTTTTAACCGTTTTACAGTACATGAACTCAGTTTTTAACATTGGCTTTTCACATTTTACACAATATCATACATTTCAAAACTATTAGACTTTACAAAAATGTCCAAGGAGCTAAAAATAAAACTGTGATCCACGTGACTTTGGTAGCAACAGGTGACGTCATCAGGCGCGAAAATGCGGCTACTGCTATATGTACATATATGTCCGCATATTAATAAAACAGCCTTATTAGCGGACATTAAAACATTCAGCGACATGTCAACATTTCATTTACTATTCCACCGACCTGGAAACAGGAGAAGTAAGTGAGACAAGGTAAACTCTATGTCCGTTTTTCATCTCATTCAGCAGAGAGAGGAAAGCTGCAAAGCAGTCCAAACTGACGTAAAGCCCCCCGGAGGACAATAAGCGCCACATTGCCCCCTGCTGGCGACCCAACAATTACTCCTGACATCTACATAAAATATTTTAGTGCAAGGATGGTGGAAACAGGTTGATTACCCCTGAACACATCTTCAAAGCATTAATTATGAAATTACAAAAACTACCACACTTTAGTGGGCATCACATATACTGATATTATTCAGCTTCTTTTCAACAGTGGGCAGTAACAAGCACACAGAGACAATCTTCACAGAAGAGAAATTTTTATTGTCACCAAGTTTAATACAGGGTAGTTTTCCTCAAAAGTCCACATTTTGGAGAAGAAAATAATTATTTAAGAAATAATGCAAAAAGAGAGATTTCTACAAGTGTTACCACTGCAAACAGTCTTCATGAAAGATACACATAGTGAGAAAATCAACCAAGTTTCATTTAAAATATTTCTACATAGAATTTCTGTTTGTAAAGAAATGCACACACTCTCAACTTTCCATGACTTCCATCTGTCATTAAAGTGGGTGTTTGACAGGATTTAAATGAGCTGTAACTTAAAACTGGTGCTTATTCAAATCAAAAATGTCATTAAGACCAGAACACCTGTCTATCTGAGTGTGTCCCTTGCTATTTTCATATCTGATCAATCTATAAACCTCACATTTGTCCAGACGTTATGCTAAACTTGTGGAACAATTTGGCACATGATCACCATTAAGAGTTCTTCTGTTTTACAACAATAATAATGCTTATATGCCACTCATCAAAGATCATAATGTGCTTTACAATGAAAAGAAAAAGAAATGTCCCAGTGTCACCAAACACAATCCAGGGTTTTAATCAGTAAATTTAGTGAGTAATTCTTCTCTGATCTTTTCAGATACTTTAATCTAATCTGATCCTTGTCCTGATTGAGTGTTGCTCTTACAACAGGGTATTTTTCCTGCTCTGTGTAGAAACAGTAGAGGTAACACCAGACTGCTGGGCAGAGAGAACCAGGGTGAAGACAACCATAAACCACATATCTCAATCTCCCCCAGTTGATTTGAGGCATACAGGATAGAGCTGACTATACTCTGCCCAAACTTCAAAATCAGCACTCCAAATATTGCCATGATGGTATAGAAAGCCCTTAGCTTTGATTGGTGAACCTGCTGTCTGGATCCGCTCCCTTCCCCTGGCCCTGGACGAATCAGAACCCAGAGAACTGAAAGACTGCAAAAACAGATAATAACAAAAGCAAGGGCTGTCACAAAGAGAGACATGGTGGTGGCTGACTTGCTGTCTTTTATGAACAACCAACCTGCCCATAAAAAGCACAGCAGCCAAACACAGCCAATGCTGATATTTCTGATTCTGATCCCATTTGCCTTCTTCAGGCCCAGGTAGGTCCCGGGGTGAACGACAGCCAGGTAGCGCTCCAAGCAGGTCAGGATGTGAAAGTACATCTGTGCAGTGATGTTTATGGTGAAAAGGCAGAGACCTAGTATTGTCACTTTATGGAGAGCAAAGATGGCACCAAAACAGGTCAGGATGGACCCGAAGATACTCATCAGCTCAAGGACGACAATGTGGTAGGTGAAGACGTCTGAGTGGCTCATCACCGTGCCGGAGCGTTGTTGCCGCCATCGCTGGTGGCCCAGGTAGAGGACGAAGATGCAGAGAGGGAGGAAGAGGACGATGTTGGTGATGGTGAAGGTGGTTATGCTGAAACGGCCAGTTGTGGTGGTGAAGCACTTGTATGCAACATCATACGGGCCGAGAGATGAAAGAGCAGGATGAGGAAGAAGAGAGGAATTGGAGGAATTGACTGACATAACTAGCAGTGAGGGTCAGGGAAAGAGTGAAAAAGAGAGAAAGAGAACAAAATCAAAACTAAATCAACATGACAAAAGGAAATATTGACTTATTGTGACTTTGAACTGCTAAAGCCATATTCCAAATTTAATACAACTAATTTTAGTTCAAACTTGAAAAAGTGATAAAATAGTTACTATGTTGACAAAAAAACCTTACATATTTTCATGTGTACCATTGATGTATAAAATACCCCCAAAATATGTTGCCTAACCCTAACCCTAACCCAAGGGGCACAAAAACACTTTTTTCTTATAAAATACCAACAGACTGACTTCTCACATTGTTAAATTTTTTTTCTTGTCATCTGTGCCAAATTGCATCAACATGCCCATAAAATGTTCTAAAATAAATTGCTAAATATCTGCAAATTATTCATATTACTAAATTCCATGAAATTAGTATGAAATTAAAGGATGTGCAATATAAAACATTACCCAAAAAGGAAATGGGAGAACTGCGGCCATAGACACAACGCAATGTAAAATACTGTAAAGTAGTTTTTGATCTTGATGAAAAATTGCACTAATGGTTTGTCATTTTCTTACATGGTAACATTAAATCATGACATGACAATATTCCTCTCGTACAGAAACATCCAGTCTCTCACTTGGAAATCAGTTTAGCTTTTACACATGAAATTACTTTCAAAAACCTTTTTAACTTGTTAACGTTTTCAAGAGTATTGATGCAATGAAACTACTGAGAAACAGAAATAATAAAGTTCACTGTCACACAAAGAGTGTTTATCACTAAAAATATTACATTTATTATGAAGTTTTTAAAATAAACTCACCTTATCAGTGGTGTTTATTACTGATCTCTCTGATCTTGTGTCCTAGGTGCGTCTGAAGTGTGATCTGATGTGTCAGTCACATATTTATATGTAAATCCTGATGTATGAGTATGTGACTGCCTGTTGGATTATTGGTGGGAGTGTTTTAGACTGTCTGTTTTTGCATGTTGTATAACGTATATATACGTGACTCTTTCCTTTTAATGTTTTTAAATTGATATCACTTTTCTCCTTTAAATTCTGCACTGACAGGTTTCAGAGCAGGAAATTTGTGACTGTAATTAAAAAAAATGTTATATTGTACATCCTGGTGTATGAGTATGTGCGTGTTGAATTGCAGGGGTGCTTTTGACAGTCTGTCTCTTTTTGCATGTTGCATAACTAGTAAACATCACTGTTTACTTTTTGCATTGCTAATCTAAAATGTGTTTGTCATGTTTGCAGATATTTCAAATATATCTGATTAATAGGTTACATACAAAAATACATTCACACAACACCTCTGATGGTCATCACTCTGATATTTATTCCATTATTTAGACATTTTATGCATTAATATTCTGGATACTTGATGTATTAGTGAACATTAACATTAACATTTAGCTTTTCTTTTCAACAGTGGGCTGTAAACAAGAAAGCACAAGGAAAAGTCTTTACAGAAGAAACATTTTTATTGTCACCAAGCTTAACACAGGATAGTTTTGCTCAAAAATCCACATTTCAGAAGAGAAAATAATTATTTCAGAAATGCAAAAAGAGAGATTACTACAAGCGTTACCACTGCAAACAGTCTTCATGAAAGATAAACACAGTGAGAAAATCAGCCAAGTTTCATTTAAATTATTTCTACATTGAATTCTGTTGTGAAGAAATGAACACACTCTCAACTTTCCATGACTTCATCTGTCATTAAAGTGGTTGTTTGACAGGATTTAAATGAGCTGTAACTTAAAACTGGTGCTTATTCAAATCAAAAATGTCATTAAGACCAGAACACCTGTCTGTCTGAGTGTGTCCCTTGCTATTTTCATATCTGATCAATCTATAAACCACACATTTGTCCAGACGTCATGCTAAACTTGTGGAACAATTTGTCTCATGATAACCTTAAGGGTTAGTATTTTTACTGTAATAATAGTGTTATTTATTTATGTGACACTTGTCAAAGATCTCAAAGTGTATGTGTGTGTTTGTGTGTACAAACACACACACACACACACACCATACCTGCCTGCATTTGAGCAGTAAGAGTGTCAATATAATTTATATATATATGTAAAGAGAGAGTATCAATACTAGCTTGGCTGCTAGCTCAGTTAACTGACAAAACAGATAGACAGTAGGAATTAGCCAATCACAAAAAGGTAGCTCAGTTTCTGCCCAGCGACAGGTTGCTATGGTCAGCTAAGGCCCTACGGTTGCTACGGCAATGTGTGAGAATCTGCTTGGAAATTCTCAAAATGCCCCCAGAACTTGGCTTCTGCCAAGGTCCCGAACAATTGCAAATTGTGAGAAAACCATAACTCCTGTCCAAAAACCGAAAACACTGTGAGAGACACAGAAGCCTGCAGATTCTGACAGCGTTTATTTTATTCAGATATTCCTTAAAATGAGCGAGTAAACTCCGTGCGAAGACAGATTGAGATTCTTTGAAAAAAAAAAGACGATTATATTAGGGTCAATGGGGAGCGAGACAGGTATTGCTGCCGGTCTGGCCCCCCAGTTTAAATTTTGTGCAGACCCCGCCTGTCAACGTCACATTTTATGAATCCTAACACGTATATCTACATTTTGACAAAAAATGATTTGTCTCCTTTTTACGGTATGGCCGTGAGCTCGAGTTAAAAATAAAAAATAAGGTTATTTTTTACTGGTTCTCGCACTCAGGCTAACTGACACTTCCATTCTAACTTTGAAGAAAAAGTGATTTCCACTCCTCGTTTGACTGCTCATAGTTTGAAAAGTTTACATTTTATGTAAAAACAGTTTGGTATTTTTCGAGAGAGCACAAGTTTTCCTCCATTTTAAAGTTTGAATCACATTTCTACGTGCAGGTATGAGAGAGCTAGGTGACTCCGAAAAAAGGTGAAAAAATTCCCATTAATTTCCAATGGGGAATTCTCCTGGGTTTTTTTGCGAATAACTTTGGGAAAAATTGGAATTTCAACACAAAAAGTCATAGCACCTCTTTCCCGACCGAGCCGCACGTTTTGATGTATATATTGTCGGGGTTTTCTTAAAGCTGCGGGAGGAGTAATGCGCCGAAATTTGGCGGAAGAATAATAAGTGTGGAGAACATTAAGAGATGCCTTAGGGCAAGTCTAGTCCTTTCATGTCTGAATTATTGAATCACAGAGTTTTATCTCCTTAAACAGGTGAAAAATCAATGCCAATAACATTTCCTTTTGATATATTGTATTTTGAAATAGTCAGACATGTCAACTGGACACCATTCATCAATGGTATGAAAAGTGATAAAAAGAAAATCAATATAGCCAAGGATCATACCATTTTCCACCAAAACTGACAGTCTATTCAAAGCTATTAATGATTTTCCAATGAGAACAGAGAGAGGATATTTGAAAAACATATTCAATGTCTCAAAACTCTTTACCATCATTTAAAAATCATATTCTCTCTGTACTTCTCTGTAGGTTCATCAGTGTGAGCCACACAATACATTACACAATGCCATTTGAAAAATATCAATTATAACTGCTTTAAGGCTTTGAAAAGATTATGGTCAGCTTTCATAGAACCTAATGTTTACTGTTGTTTGGAAACAGGAAACAAACAGCAGTCTTCCATATTGTAGTTTGATGATTTGTTGAACCAACCATCTGCAACATCACCTGACTTCCTTCTTTGCTCCTGGCTGACATTAGTCATAATTCCCACAGCTGCTAGAGTGCTTCGTTTAATAAACATACATATTTGTTGTTTTAGGGCACTGATTCTATTGTTTTTTCTTAGGAGCCACTATGGAGAGAAAACCATATCCTGAATTCAATTCAGCCATAACCCATATTCTTATGTAAGCTCTGCTTGTCATAATATAAAATGTCACAGTCCTAGAAAGAAAACACAAGGGTCCTTTTTAAAAAGTGCTTTGATGCATTTTGACATGACCTAGCATTCCTGCCTGCTCTGACAACTTCTAATCAACATGCAAGTGAAAACAGCTCTTTCTATGGATTTCTTTGGTTAATGTGCCCACAAGTAGCTCTCCAAAATCATGTTATACTTTTACTTGACACTTGCTGAACTTTCAATGCAAAAAAACAATATAATGAATTAGATTATTGGCTCCCAGTGTCACCAAACACAATCCAGGGTTTTACTCAGTAAGTTTAGGGAGTAATTCTTCTCTGATCTTTGAAAATACTTTAATCTAATCTGATCCTTGTCCTGACTGAGTGTTACTCTTACAACAGGGTATTTTTCCTGCTCTGTGTAGAAACAGTAGAGGTAACACCAGACTGCTGGGCAGATAGAACCAGGGGGCAGACAACCATAAACCACACTTCCCAATCTCCCCCAGTTGATCTGAGGCCTCCAGGATAGTGCTGACTATATGGTGCCCAAACTTCAAAAACAGCACTCCAAATATTGCCATGATGATATAGAAAGCCCTTAGCTTTGATTGATGAACCTGCTGTCTGGACCCGCCCCCACCCCCTTCCCCTGGCCCTGGACGAATCAGAACACAGAGAACCGAAAGGCTGCAAAAACAGATAATAACTAATGTGAGGACTGTCATAACAAGATACATGATGGCGGCTATCATGCTGTATTGTATGACCATCAAGCCAAAGAATGCAAAGCACAGCAGCCAAACACAGCCAATGGTGATATTTCTGATTCTGATCCCATTTGCCTTCTTCAGGCCCAGGTAGGTGACGGGGTGAACGACAGCCAGGTAGCGCTCCAAGCAGGTCAGCATGTGAAAGAGCATCTGTCCGGATGTGTTGATGTTGAAAAGGCAGAGAGCCAATATTATTAATATTCGGAGCTTAGTTAGGGCGCCAAAACAGATCAGGATGGACCCGAAGATACTTATCAGCTCAAGGACAACCATGTGGTAGGTGAAGACATCGGAGTGGCTCATCACAGTGCCGGAGCGCTGTTGCCGCCATCGCTGGTGGCCCAGGTAGAGGATGAAGACGCAGAGAGGGAGGAGGAGGACGATGCTGGTGATGGTGAAGGTGGTCGTACTGAAACGGCCAGCTGTGGTGATGAAGCATTTGTATGCAACATCATACGGGCCGAGAGATGAAAGAGCAGGATGAGGAGGAAAAGAGGAATTGGAGGAATTGACTGACATAACTAGCAGTGAGGGTCAGGGAAAGAGTGAAAAAGAGAGAAAGAGAACAAAATCAAAACATGACAAAAGGAAATATTGATTCATTGTGACTATGAACTGCTAAAGCCATGTTCCAAATTTAATACAACTAATTTTAGTTCAAACTGGAAAAAGTGATAAAATAGTTACTATGTTGACAAAAAAACCTTACATATTTTCATGTGTACCATTGATGTATAAAATACCCCCAAAATATGTTGCCTAACCCTAACCCTAACTCAAGGGGCACAAAAACACTTTTTTCTTATAAAATACCAACAAACTGACTTCTCACATTGTTAAATTTTTTTTCTTATCATCTGTACCAAATTGCATCAACATGCCCCTAAAATGTTCTAAAATAAATTGCTAAATATCTGCAAATTATTCATATTACTAAATTCCATGAAATTAGTATGAAATTAAAGGATGTGCAATATAAAACATTACCCAAAAAGGAAATGGGAGAACTGCGGCCATAGACACAACGCAATGTAAAATACTGTAAAGTAGTTTTTGATCTTGATGAAAAATTGCACTAATGGTTTGTCATTTTCTTACATGGTAACATTAAATCATGACATGACAATATTCCTCTCGTACAGAAACATCCAGTCTCTCACTTGGAAATCAGTTTAGCTTTTACACATGAAATTACTTTCAAAAACCTTTTTAACTTCTTAACGTTTTCAAGAGTATTGATGCAATGAAACTGCTGAGAAACAGAAATAATAAAGTTCACTGTCACACAAAGAGTGTTTATCACTAAAAATATTACATTTATTATGAAGTTTTTAAAATAAACTCACCTTATCAGTGGTGTTTATTACTGATCTCTCTGATCTTGTGTCCGAGGTGCGTCTGAAGTGTGATCTGATGTGTCAGTCACATATTTATATGTAAATCCTGATGTATGAGTATGTGACTGCCTGTTGGATTATTGGTGGGAGTGTTTTAGACTGTCTGTTTTTGCATGTTGTATAACGTATATATACGTGACTCTTTCCTTTTAATGTTTTTAAATTGATATCACTTTTCTCCTTTAAATTCTGCACTGACAGGTTTCAGAGCAGGAAATTTGTGACTGTAATTAAAAAAAATGTTATATTGTACATCCTGGTGTATGAGTATGTGCGTGTTGAATTGCAGGGGTGCTTTTGACAGTCTGTCTCTTTTTGCATGCTGCATAACTAGTAAACATCACTGTTTACTTTTTGCATTGCTTTTAATTTTATATTAGTTTTCTCCTTTATATTCGGCACCAGTATGTTTCAAATAAGGAACTTTTGGGCCTTAAATGAAGACGGATCACAGTAATCTAAAATGTGTTTGTCGTGTTTGCAGATATTTCAAATATATCTGATTAATAGGTTACATACAAAAATACATTCAAGCAACACCTCTGATGGTCATCACTCTGATATTTATTCCATTATTTAGACATTTTATGCATTATTGTTCTGGATACTTGATGTATTAGTGAACATTAACATTAACATTCAGCTTTTCTTTTCAACAGTGGGCACTAAACAAGAAAGCACATGGAAAACCCTTTTCAGAAGAAACATGTTTATTGTCACCAAGCTTAATACAGGGTAGTTTTGCTCAAAAACCCACATTTCAGAAGAGAAAATAATTATTTCAGAAATGCAAAAAGAGAGATTACTACAAGTGTTACCACTGCAAACAGTCTTCATGAAAGATACAAAAGAATCAAAAAATCAACCAAGTTTCATTTAAATTATTTCTACATTGAATTCTGTTGTAAAGAAATGAACACACTCTCAACTTTCCCTGACTTCATCTGTCATTAAAGTGGTTGTTTGACAGGATTTAAATGAGCTGTAACTTAAAACTGGTGCTTATTCAAATCAAAAATGTCATTAAGACCAGAACACCTGTCTGTCTGAGTGTGTCCCTTGCTATTTTCATACCTGATCAATCTACAAACCACACTTCTATTCTTTATGTATGTCAAATTTGAGAACAATTTGGCCCATGATAACCATTAAGACTTTGAGAGACATCAGAGTTTATTTTATTTACTGTAATAATAATGTTTATCTATGTGTCACTTATCAATTATGTGTTTGTGAAGGTGAAACTAGGCATTTTTTAAAAACATTAGTGCTCAGCAAATCTGTTCCTGACTGTGAGATAGGATTTTATGATGAACTGACAAACATTTCTGAGACTGTAGGATATAATGACATCCATGTTATTAATAGTTTCATGTACATTTATATATTTACATGAACAGTATATTACCACCGAGTGAGAAGTCTGATCTGTCATGAAGAAAAAACATGGCCTGCCAGGCTGACGTAGTGAAAAGGTAAAAGCATACTTTATGCTTTCTTGAAACTTTTAAATTCTACAAAAAACAAATTTAATAAGTTCGATCAGGGAGTAATTCTTCTCTGATCTTTTAAAATACTTTAATCTAATCTGATCCTTGTCCTGACTGAGTGTTGCTCTTACAACAGGGTAGTTTTCCTGCTCTGTGTAGAAACAGTAGAGGTAACACTAGACTGCTGGGCAGAGAGAACCAGGGGGCAGACAACCATAAACCACACTTCCCAGTCTCCCCCAGTTGACCTGAGGCCTGCAGGATAGTGCCAACCATATTCTGCCCAAACTTCAAAATCAGCACTCCAAATATTGCCATGATGATATAGAAAGCCCTTAGCTTTGACTGGTGAACCTGCTGTCTGGACCCACCCCCTTCCCCTGGCACTGGACGAATCAGAACCCAGAGAACCGAAAGGCTGCAAAAACAGATAATAACTAATGTGAGGGTTGTCACAACAAGAGACATGATGGCGGCTATCATACTGTCTTTTATGAATATCAAACCTGAGGATGCAAAGCACAGCAGCCAAACACAGCCAATGCTGATATTTCTGATTCTAATCCCATTTGCCTTCTTCAGGTTCAGGTAGGTGACGGGGTGAACGACAGCCAGGTAGCGCTCCAAGCAGGTCAGGATGTGAAAGTACATCTGTCCGTATGCGTTGATGTAGAAAAGGCAGACACCTGGTATTATCATATTTGGGAGCTCAGTTAGGGTGCCAAAACAGATCAGGATGAACCCGAACATATACATCAGCTCAATGACGACAATGTGGTAGGTGAAGACGTCTGAGTGGCTCATCACAGTGCCGGAGCGTTGTTGCCACCATCGCTGGTGGCCCAAGTAGAGGACGAAGACACAGAGAGGGAGGAGGAGGACGATGCTGGTGATGGTGAAGGTGGTTATGCTGACACGGCCAGCAGTGGAGGTGAAGCACTTGTATGCAAAATCATACGGGTCGAGGGATGACAGAGTAGGATGAGGAAGAAGAGAGGAATTGGAGGAATTGACAGACATAACTATGGGTGAGGGTCAGGGAAAGAGTGAAAAAGAGAGAAAGAGAACAAAATCAAAACTAAATCAACATGACAAATGGATATATTGACTCATTGTTACTGAGAATTGCTAAAGCCATGTCCCAAATTTAATACAACTAATTTAAAACCAGTTTTGAATCCTTAGTGAGTTCAAACTGAAAAACAGACAAAATAGTTACTATGTTGACTAAAAAAACACAGATTTTCATGTGTACCATTGATGTATAAAATCCTCCCAAAACATGTTGCTTAACCCTAACCTTAACCCAAGGGGCACAGAAACACTGTTTTCACGTTTTTAAAATGTTTTCTTATGATCTGTACCAAAGAAACCCTAACCCTTTTCATCTGTACTATTGATGTATACTATCCTCCACAAATATGTTACAAAGGGCACAAAAACACTTTTTTCTCATTAAACACCAAGTGTTTTTTTTCTTATATGCTGTACCAAATTCCATCACAGTCCATAACATGTTGTAAAATAAATCCATTAAATATCTGCAAATTACTTATATTACTAATTTCCTTTAAATTGTTTGTCATTTTCTTATATAGAAAAATCATGCTAGTAAAGAAACGTATATTTCAAAATATGAATAATGAAAACATCTACAAATCCTTAAAAACACCATATGCACTTGAGAATCAGTTTAGCCTTTACACATGAAATTACTTTTAAAAACCTTTTATTTGCTTAAGTTGTTCAAGAACATAATTAAAACTGTATTTTAAACAATGAAACAACTGAAAAAAAGATCAAATCAAGTTCTCTGTCATACAAAGAGTGCTTACTGATCATTTTAAATTCATCATGAAGTTTTTAAACTGCACTCACCTTATCAGTGGTGTTTCTGATCTCTCTGATCTTGCGTCCAGGGTGCGTCTGAAGTGTGACCTGGTGTGTCAGCCACAGTTATATGTACATCCTGGTGTATGAGTATGTGTGTTTTGAATTGCAGGGGTGCTTTTGACGGTCTGTGTCTCTTTTTGCATGTTGCATAACCAGTAAACATCACTCTTTACTTTTTGCATTGCTTAGGATTTTATATCAATTTTCTCCTTTAAATTCAGCACCAGTATGTTTCAAATCAGGAACTTTTGGGCCTAAATGAAGCCGGATCACAGTAATCTAAAATGTGTTTGTCATGTGTGCAGATATTTCAAATATTGAAATTAATAGGTTACATACAAAAATATATTCACGCAAAACCTCTGATGGTCATCACTCTGATATTTATTCCATTGGACATTTTATGCATTATTGTACTGATTTATTAGTTAACATAAACATTGATGATATATTTATAAATGTATATTTGTTGTATATGTTACAGGTACCGGCTGGTACCACATAAACAGCTTATATGCTCTCTCTGGAAACAGGAGAAATAAGTGAGACAGGACAAACTCTGGGTCTGTTTTTCATCTCGATCAGCAGAAAGAGGAAGAGGATTTATTAAAACATTCACAATTTAAATCCTCCTCTGTTACAAACACTCAATGTTCTCTATGAAATTGACATGACATCAAAGTAAAATACAATTTCAACTTTCAGCAAATACTGAGTTATACATTTTGTGTGATTAAATACATCAAAATGACAATAACCAGCCTTACTCTGTAAGTTGTCTCTTTTCAACTTAAAATAAAACATAGCTTATGTTACCACTTACATATGCTTCCTAAAGTCATTTTCCATGTCCAACTAAAATCATTTTACTCTTTCAAAATGTATGAGCTGACAGATGTTTTACTTTTTTAACCACTTTTAAAATATCTAAAATTACTTTTTAACATTAGCTTTTAACCATTTTACAGTACATGAACTCAGTTTTTAACATTGGCTTTTCACATTTTACACAATATCATACATTTCAAAACTATTAGACTTTACAAAAATGTCCAAGGAGCTAAAAATAAAACTGTGATCCACGTGACTTTGGTAGCAACATGTGACGTCATCAAGCGCGAAAATGCGGCTACTGCTATATGTACATATATGTCCGTATATTAATAAAACAGCCTTATTAGCGGACATTAAAACATTCAGCGACATGTAAACATTTCATTTACTATTCCACCGACCTGGAAACAGGAGAAATAAGTGAGACAAGGTAAACTCTATGTCCGTTTTTCATCTCATTCAGCAGAGAGAGGAAAGCTGCAAAGCAGTCCAAACTGACGTAAAGCCCCCCGGAGGACAATGAGCGCCACACTGCCCCCTGCTGGCGACCCAACAATTACTCCTGACATCTACATAAAATATTTTAGTGCAAGGATGGTGGAAACAGGTTGATTACCCCTGAACACATCTTCAAAGCATTAATTATGAAATTACAAAAACTACCACACTTTAGTGGGCATCACATATACTGATATTATTCAGCTTCTTTTCAACAGTGAGCAGTAACAAGCACACAGAGACAATCTTCACAGAAGAGAAATCTTTATTGTCACCAAGTTTAATACAGGGTAGTTTTCCTCAAAAGTCCACATTTTGGAGAAGAAAATAAATATTTAAGAAATAATGCAAAAAGAGAGATTTTTACAAGTGTTACCACTGCAAACAGTCTTCATGAAAGATACACATAGTGAGAAAATCAACCAAGTTTCATTTAAAATATTTCTACATAGAATTTCTGTTTGTAAAGAAATGCACACACTCTCAACTTTCCATGACTTCATCTGTCACTAAAGTGGTTGTTTGACAGGATTTAAATGAGCTGTAACTTAAAACTGGTGCTTATTCAAATCAAAAATGTCATTAAGACCAGAACACCTGCCTGTCTGAGTGTGTCCCTTGCTATTTTCATACCTGATCAATCTACAAACCACACTTCTATTCTTTATGTATGTCAAATTTGAGAACAATTTGGCCCATGATAACCATTAAGACTTTGTGAGACATCAGAGTTTATTTTATTTACTGTAATAATAATGTTTATCTATGTGTCACTTATCAATTATGTGTTTGTGAGGGTGAAACTAGGCATTTTTTAAAAACATTAGTGCTCAGCAAATCTGTTCCTGACTGAGAGATAGGATTTTATGATGAACTGACAAACATAACTGAGACTGTTGGATATAATGACATTCATTTTATTAATAGTTTCATGTACATTTATATATTGACATGAACAGTATATTACCACCGAGTGAGTAGTCTGATCTGTCATGAAGACAAAATATGGCCTGCCAGGCTGACGTAGTGAAAAGGTAAAAGTATACTTTACGTTTTCTTGAAACTTTTAAATTCTACAAAAAACAAATTTAATAAGTTCGATCAGTGAGTAATTCTTCTCTGATCTCTTAAAATACTTTAATCTAATCTGATCCTTGTCCTGATTGAGTGTTGCTCTTACAACAGGGTAGTTTTCCTGCTCTGTGTAGAAACAGTAGAGGTAACACCAGACTGCTGGGCAGAGAGAACCAGGGTGAAGACAACCATAAACCACACTTCCCAGTCTCCCCCAGTTGACCTGAGTCCTCCAGGACAGTGCTGACTATACTGTGCCCAAACTTCAAAATCAGCACTCCAAATATTGCCATGATGATATAGAAAGCCCTTAGCTTTGATTTGTGAACCTGCTGTCTGGACCCGCACCCTTCCCCTGGCCCTGGACGAATCAGAACCCAGAGAACTGAAAGGCTGCAAAAACAGATAATAACTAATGTGAGGACTGTCATAACAAGATACATGACGGTGACTATCATGCTGTCTTTTATTAGCATCAGACCTGAGGATGCAAAGCACAGCAGCCAAACACAGCCAATGCTGATATTTCTGATTCTGATCCCACTTGCATTCTTCAGGTTCAGGTAGGTGACGGGGTGAACGACAGCCAGGTAGCGCTCCAAGCAGGTCAGGATGTGAAAGAGCATCTGTCCGGATGCGTTGATGTAGAAAAGGCAGACACCTGGTATTATCATATTTGGGAGCTCAGTTAGGCCGCCAAAACAGGACAGGGTGAACCCGAACATATACATCAGCTCAAGGACGACCATGTGGTAGGTGAAGACGTCTGAGTGGCTCATCACCGTGCTGGGGCGCTGTTGCCTCCATCGCTGGTGGCCCAGGTAGAGGACGAAGATGCAGAGAGGGAGGAGGAGGACGATGATGATGGTGATGGTGAAGGTGGTTATGCTGACACGGCCAGCAGTGGAGGTGAAGCACTTGTATGCGACATCATACGGGCTGAGAGATGAAACAGCAGGATGAGGAAGAAGAGAGGAATTGGAGGAATTGACAGACATAACTATGGGTGAGGGTCAGGGAAAGAGTGAAAAAGAGAGAAAGAGAACAAATCAAAACTAAATCAACATGACAAATGGAAATATTGAGTCATTGTTACTAAGAATTGCTAAAGCCATGTCCCAAATTTAATACAACATATTTAAAACCAGTTTTTAATCTTTAGTGAGTTCGAACTGAAAAAAGAGACAAAATAGTTACTATGTTGACTAAAAAAACACAGATTTTCATGTGTACAATTGATGTATAAAATCCTCCCAAAACATGTTGCCTAACCCTAACCTTAACCCAAGGGGCATAGAAACACTGTTTTCACATGTTTTTTAATTTCCTTTCTTATAATCTGTACCAAAGAAACCCTAACCCTTTTCATCTGTACTATTGATGTATACTATCCTCCAAAAATATGTTGCAAAGGGCACAAAAACACTTTTTTCTCATTAAACACCAAGTGGTTTTTTTCTTATATTCTGTACCAAATTCCATTAGTTCATAAAATGTTGTAAAATAAATCCATTAAATATCTGCAAATTACTTATATTATTAATTTCCTTCAAATGGTTTGATTTTCTTACATGGAAAAATCATGCTTGAAAACATTAAAGCATGACATGACGATATTCATCTAGTAAAGAAACTTACTTTTCAGTTTAGCCTTTACACATGAAATTACTTTAAAAAGCCTTTTTATCTTCTAAAGTTGTTCAAGAACACAATTAAAACTGTATTTTAAACAATGAAACAACTGAAAAACAGATCAAATCAATTCTCTGTCATACAAAGAGTGTTTACTGATCATTTTAAATTCATCATGAACTTTTTAAACTGCACTCACCTTATCAGTGGTGTTTCTGATCTCTCTGATCTTACGTCTGGGTGCGTCTGAAGTGTGACCTGGTGTGTCAGCCACAGTTATATGTACATCCTGGTGTATGAGTATGTGTGTTTTGAATTGCAGGGGTGCGTTTGACGGTCTGTGTCTCTTTTTGCATGTTGCATAACCAGTAAACATCACTCTTTACTTTTTGCATTGCTTGGGATTTTATATCAATTTTCTCCTTTAAATTCAGCACCAGTATGTTTCAAATCAGGAACTTTTGGGCCTTAAATGAAGACGGATCACAGTAATCTAAAATGTGTTTGTCATGTGTGCAGATATTTCAAATATTGAAATTAATAGGTTACATACAAAAATACATTCACGCAAAACCTCTGATGGTCATCACTCTGACATTTATTCCATTGGACATTTTATACATTATTGTTCTGATTTATTAGTTAACATAAACATTGATGTTATATTTATGAATATATATGTGTTGTATATGTTTCAGGTACCGGCTGGCACCACATAAACAGCTTATATGCTCTCTCTGGAAACAGGAGAAATAAGTGAGACAGGGCAAACTCTGGGTCTGTTTTTCGTCTCGATCAGCAGAAAGAGGAAGAGGATTTATTAAAACATTCACAATTTAAATCCTCCTCTGTTATAAACACTCAATGTTCTCTATGAAATTGACATGACATTAAAATAAAATACAATTTCATCTTTCAGCAAATACTGAGTTAGCCTATACGTTTTGTGTGATTAAATAAATCAAAATGACAATAACCACCCTTACTCTGTAAGTTGTCTCTTTTCAATTTAAAATAAAACATAGCTTATGTTACCACTTACATATGCTTCCTAAATTCACTTTCCATTTCCAACTAAAATCATTTTACTCTTTCAAAATGTATGAGCTGACAGATTTTTTACTTTTTTAACCACTTTTAAAATATATAAAATGTGTTTTTAACATTAGCTTTTAACCGTTTTACAGTACATGAACTCAGTTTTTAACATTGGCTTTTCACATTTTACACAATATCATACATTTCAAAACTAGACTTTACAAAAATGTCCAAGGAGCTAAAAATAAAACTCTGACCCACGTGACTTTGGTACCAACAGGTGACGTCATCAGGCGCGAAAATGCGGATACTGCTATATGTACATATATGTCCGCATATTAATAAAACAGCCTTATTAGCGGACATTAAAACATTCAGCGACATGTCAAGATATTACACTTGAGTTGCTTAGCTTCATTTACTATTCCACCGACCTAGAAACAGGAGAAATAAGTGAGACAAGGCAAACTCTATGTCCGTTTTTCATCTCATTTAACATCAGCAGAAAGAGGAAAGCTGCAAAACAGTCCAAACTGACGTAAAGCCCCCCGGAGGACAATAAGCGCCACACTGCCCCCTGCTGGCGACCCAACAATTACTCCTGACATCTACATAAAATATTTTAGTGCAAGGATGGTGGAAACAGGTTGATTACCCCTGAACACATCTTCAAAGCATTAATTATGAAATTACAAAAACTACCACACTTTAGTGGGCATCACATATACTGATATTATTCAGCTTCTTTTCAACAGTGAGCAGTAACAAGAAAGCACACAGAGAAAATCTTCACAGAAGAGAAATCTTTATTGTCACCAAGTTTAATACAGGGTAGATTTCCTCAAAAGTCCACATTTTGGAGAAGAAAATAATTATTTAAGAAATAATGCAAAAAGAGAGATTTCTACAAGTGTTACCACTGCAAACAGTCTTCATGAAAGATACACACAGTGAGAAAATCAACCAAGTTTCATTTAAAATATTTCTACATTGAATTCTGTAGTAAAGAAATGTTCACACTCTCAACTATCCGTGACTTCATCTGTCATTTAAGTGGATGTTTGACAGGATGTAAATGAGCTGTAACTTAAAACTGGTGCTTATTCAAATCAAAAATTGTCATTAAGACCAGAACACCTGTCTATCTGAGTGTCTCACTTATTTCCATACCTGAGCAATTTATAAACCACACATTTGTCCAGTCTTAATGAATCTTTGCCACAAAGATGATCATAGATTGGGTGGGACCAGAACTAGCAGTGGCTGCTCGTGTGGCATATGCTGATGACATGACTGTTGTAATTAAGAACCAAAATGAAGTCAACATCGTCAACAAACATCAGTGAGTAATTCTTCTCTGATCTTTTCAGATACTTTAATCTAATCTGATCCTTGTCCTGATTGAGTGTTTCTCTTACAACAGGGTATTTTTCCTGCTCTGTGTAGAAACAGTAGAGGTAACACCAGACTGCTGGGCAGATAGAACCAGGGGCCAGACAACCATAAACCACATATGCCAGTCTCCCCCAGTTGACCTGAGGCATACAGGCTAGTGCCGACCATACTCAGCCCAAACTTCAAAAACAGCACTCCAAATATTGCCATGATGATATAGAAAGCCCTTAGCTTTGATTGGTGGACCTGCTGTCTGGACCCGCACCCTTCCCCTGGCCCTGGACGAATCAGAACCCAGAGAACTGAAAGGCTGCAAAAACAGATAATAACTAATGTGAGGACTGTCATAACAAGAGCCATGATGGTGACTATCATGCTGTCTTTTATGAGCATCAAACCTGAGGATGCAAAGCACAGCAGCCAAACACAGCCAATGCTGATATTTCTGATTCTGATCCCATTTGCCTTCTTCAGGTTCAGGTAGGTGACAGGGTGAACGACAGCCAGGTAGCGCTCCAAGCAGGTCAGGATGTGAAAGAGCATCTGTCCATATGCATTGATGTAGAAAAGACAGGTACCTGGTATTATCATATTTGGGATGTCATATAGAGTGCCAAAACAGGTCAGGATGGACCCGAACATATACATCAGCTCAATGACGACCATGTGGTAGGTGAAGATGTCTGAGTGGCTCATCACCGTGCCAGGGCGCTGTTGCCGCCATCGCTGGTGGCCCAGGTAGAGGACGAAGATGCAGAGAGGGAGGAGGAGGATCATGATGGTGATGGTGAAGGTGGTCATACTGACAAGGCCAGTTGTGGAGGTGAAGCACTTGTATGCGACATCATACGGGCCGAGAGATGAAACAGCAGCATGAGGAAGAAGAGAGGAATTGGAGGAATTGACAGACATAACTATGGGTGAGGGTCAGGGAAAGAGTGAAAAAGAGAGAAAGATAACAAAAACGAAACTAAGTCAACATGACAAATGGAAATATTAAATCATTTAGACTATTAATGGCTAAAACCATGTCCCAAATTTAATACAACAAATTTCAAACCAGTTTTGAATCTTAGGTGAGTTGAAACTGAAAAAAGTGACAAAATAGATATGTTGACTAAAAAAAACCCTAACCCTTCTCATCTGTACTATTAATGTATACTATCCTCCACAAATATGTTGCAAAGGGCTCAAAAACACTTTTTTCTCATTAAACACCAAGTGGTTTTTTTCTTATATTCTGTACCAAATTCCATCACAGTCATAACATGTTGTAAAATAAATCCATTAAATATATGCAAATTAATTATATTATGAATTTTCTTTAAATGGTTTGATTTTCTTACATGGAAAAATCATGCTTGAAAACATTAAAGCATGACATGACGATATTCATCTAGTAAAGAAACTTACTTTTCAGTTTAGCCTTTACACATGAAATTACTTTTAAAATCCTTTTTATCTTCTAAAGTTGTTCAAGAACATATTTTTTAAACTGTATTTTAAACAATGAAACAACTGATAAACAGATCAAATCAAGTTCTCTGTCATACAAAGAGTGTTTACTGATAATTTTAAATTCATCATGAACTTTTTAAAACACACTCACCTTATCAGTGGTGTTTATTACTGATCTCTCTGATCTTGTGTCCGAGGTGCGTCTGAAGTGTGATCTGATGTGTCAGCCACATAGTTATATGTAAATCCTGGTGTATGAGTATGTGACTGCCTATTGGATTATTGGTGGGAGTGTTTTAGACTGTCTGTTTTTGCATGTTGTATAACGTATATATACGTGACTCTTTCCTTTTGCTGTTTTTAAATTGATTTCACTTTTCTCCTTTAAATTCAGCTCTGACAGGTTTCAGAGCAGGAAATTTGGACCTTGATAAGAACACATTACTGTAATTAAAAATGTTATATTGTACATCCTGGTGTATGAGTATGTGCATGTTGAACTGTAGGGGTGCTTTTGACAGTCTATGTCTCTTTTTGCATGTTGCGTAACCACTGGACATCACTCTTTACTTTTTGCATTGCTTGTGATTTTATATCAGTTTTCTCCTTTAAATTCAGCACCAGTATGTTTCAAACCTCTGATGGTTGACATTTTATGCATTATTATACTGATGTATTAGTTAAGATAAACTGACATTGATGTTATATTTATAAATATATATTTATTGTATACTGATATTATTCAGCTTCTTTTCAACAGAGGGCAGTAACAAGAAAGTACACAGAAAAAATCTTCACTGAGGAGAAACCTTTATTGTCACCAAGTTTAATACAGGGTAGTTTTCCTCAAAAGTCCACATTTTGGAAAATAAAATAATAGAAATAATGCAAAAAGAGAGATTTCTACAAGCGTTACCACTGCAAACAGTCTTCATGAAATATAAACACAGTGAGAAAATCAACCAAGTTTCATTTAAAGTATTTCTGCATTGAATTCTGTAGTAAAGAAATGTTCACACTCTCAACTATCCGTGACTTCATCTGTCATTTAAGTGGATGTTTGACAGGATGTAAATGAGCTGTAACTTAACACTGGTGCTTATTCAAATCAAAAATTGTCATTAAGACCAGAACACCTGTCTATCTGAGTGTCTCCCTTATTTCCATACCCGAGCAATTTATAAACCACACATTTGTCCAGTCTTAATGAATCTTTGCCACAAAGATGATCATAGATTGGGTGGGACCAGTAATTCTTCTCTGATCTTTTAAAATACTTTAATCTAATCTGATCATGGTCCTGATTGAGTGTTGCTCTTACAACAGGGTAGTTTTCCTGCTCTGTGTAGAAACAGTAAAGGCATATGTCATCAGTTTTATTTACAGTTTCATCTACATTTATAAACTAACATAAACAGTATATTACCACTATGTGAGTGTCTGATCTGTCCTGAAAATAACACATGGCCTGCCAGGCTGATGTAGTGAAAAAGTCCAGAAGTCAAAGGACAGAAGGAAACGTTGGGCTCCAGATAAAATATACAACTAATAAATATTATTTAAATAATTTAAATAGAAACCATTAAACTGATCAAGTCTAGCCCTTTCATGTCTGAATTATTAAATGACAGAGTTTCATCTCCTTAAACAGGTGAAGAATCAATGCCAATAACTTTTTCTTTTGATATATTGTATTTTGAAACAGTCAGACATGTCAACTGTAGCATGAAAAGTGATAAAAAGGAAATCAATATAGCCCCTCCTCCACAACTGCAAAATAGACAAAAAATACATGCAACAAAAAAATGTCATTGCATGTCTCAAAACTAATTTCATTCATTTATGATGTCAGAGCCAATAACCCTAACCCTAACCCAAAAGTGGACACCTTTTAAAAAACAAACAGTTAAAACAAGGATCATACCATTTTCCACCAAAACTGACAGTCTATTAACAACCTGTATTTCATTAATTTTCAAAAGCTATTAATGATTTTCCAACAGGAACAGAGAGAGGACATTTGAAAAACATATTCAATGTCTCAAAACTCTTTACCATCATTTAAAAATCATATTTTCTCTGTAATTCTCTGTAGGTTCATCAGTGTGAGCCACACAACACATTATACACTGCAATTTGAAAAATATCAACTATAACTGCTTTAAGGCTTTGAAAAGATTATGGTCAGCTTTTTGGAAACAGGAAACAAACAGCAGTAGTATTGTATAATATTGTAGTTTGATGATTTGTTGAACCAACCATCTGCAACATCACCTGACTTCCTTATTTACTCCTGGCTAACATTAGTCATAATTGCCACAGCTGCAAGAGTGCTTGTATGTTTACTAAACATACATATGTGTTGTTTTAGGGCACTGATTCTATTGTTTTTTTCTTAGGAGGCACTATGGAGAAAAAAACACAACATCCTGAATTCATTTCAGCCATAATTCATATTCTTATGTAAGCTCTGCTTTTCATAATATAAAATGTCACAATCCTAGGAAAAAAACAACACCTTTTTATAGGGTCCTTTTTAAAAAGTGCTTTGATGCATTTTGACATGAGCTAGCATTCCTGCCTGCTCTGACAACTTCTAATCAACATGCAAGTGAAAACAGCTCCTTCTATGGATTTCTTTGGTTAATGTGCCCACAAGTAGCTCTCCAAAATCATGTTATACTTTTACTTGACACTGGCTGAACTTTCACTGCTACAAAAAAACAATTTAACAAGTTAGATTATTGGCTCCCAGTGTCACCAAACTTAATCTAGGGTTTTACTCAGTAAATTTAGTGAGTAATTCTTCTCTGATCTTTTAAAATAGTTTAATCTAATCTGATCCTTGTCCTGACCGAGTGTTGCTCTTACAACAGGGTATTTTTCCTGCTCTGTGTAGAAACAGTAGAGGTAACACCAGACTGCTGGGCAGAGAGAACCAGGGGGCAGACAACCATAAACCACAGTTCTCAGTCTCCCCCAGTTGACCTGAGGCACCCAGGCTAGTGCCGACCATATTCTGCCCAAACTTCAAAAACAACACTCCAAATATTGCCATGATGATATAGAAAGCCCTTAGCTTTGATTGGTGAACCTGCTGTCTGGACCCGCCCCCTTCCCCTGGCCCTGGACGAATCAGAACCCAGAGAACTGAAAGGCTGCAAAAACACATAGTAACTAATGTGAGGGTTGTCACAACAAGAGACATGATGGTGACTATCGTGCTGTCTTTTATGAACATCAAACCTAAGGATGCAAAGCACAGCAGCCAAACACAGCCAATGGTGATATTTCTGATTCTGATCCCATTTGCCTTCTTCAGGTTCAGGTAGGTGACGGGGTGAACGACAGCCAGGTAGCGCTCCAAGCAGGTTAGGATGTGAAAGAGCATCTGTCCAAATGTGTTGATGTAGAAAAGGCAGGTACCTGGCATCAACATTTTTGGGAGGTCATTTAGAATGCCAAAAGATGTCAGGATAGATCCGAAGATATACATCAGCTCAATGACAACCATGTGGTAGGTGAAGACGTCTGAGTGGCTCATCACCGTCCCCGAGCGCTGTTGCCGCCATCGCTGGTGGCCCAGGTAGAGGACGAAGATGCAAAGAGGGAGGAGGAGGACGATGTTAGTGATGGTGTAGGTGGTTGTACTGAAACGGCCAGTTGTGGAGGTGAAGCACTTGTATGCGACATCATACGGGCCGAGAGATGAAACAGCAGGATGAGGAAGAAGAGAGGAATTGGAGGAATTGACTGACATAACTATGGATGAGGGTCAGGGAAAGAGTGAAAAAGAGAGAAAGAGAACAGAAACAAAACTAAATCAACATGACAAAAGGAAATATTGACTCATTGTGAATGTGAACATTTTTAAAGTCATGTCCCAAATTTAATACAACTAATTTCAAAACATTTTAGAATCTTTGATGAGTTCAAACAGAAAAAAGTGACAAAATAGTTACTGGGCTCCATCTTGTGCACGGTCCACAGCACATGGCAGGCATGTGCCTTTGTTAGTTTCAGACCAACGCAGTTGTCATTTGCTCGCCCTGCACCCACATTGTCTAAATAGGTAATGGTCTTACACCGGTCTGTGCGCCCAAGGGAGACCACAAACAGGTACAAAAATACCTGAAGTGACTGAAGTTGTTTCTCAGTTTTTTCAGTTTTTACTCATATTACTAATTTCTATGGAAATAGAATGAAATTAAAGGATGTGCAATATAAAACATTACCCAAAAAGTAAATGGGAGAGCTACAGCCATAGATGCAACATGTAAAAAATACTGTGCGTAGACTTAATGAAAAGTTGCATTAATGGTTTGTCATTTTCTTACATGGAAAAATCATACTAGAAAACATTAAAGCATGGCATGACAATATTCCCCCAGTAAAGACACTTACAGTATGAATATGAGTAATAAAAACTCCTTCAGAACCTTAAAAATACCATTTAGACACATCACATCACTTGGGAGTTCACACATGAAATTATTTTCAAGAGCTTTTTTTAACTCCTAACATTTTGTATGGCCATACAGTGTTTAAACTCTATTTCAAGTTATGAAACAACTGAAAAAAGTTCCCTGTCATGTGAAGTGTCTAGTCACTAAAAATATGAAATACATCATAGAGTTATAAAATTATATAAAACCCACTCACCTTATCAATGGTATTTATTTCTGATCTCTCTGATCTTGTGTCCGAGGTGCGTCTGAAGTGTGATCTGATGTGTAAGTCACATAGCTATATATAAATCCTGGTGTATGAGTACGTGCGTGCCTGTTGAATTATTGGTGGGAGTGTTTTAGACTGTCTGTTTTTGCATGTTGTATAACCGGTAAACATCACTCTTTCCTTTGGCATTGCTTTTAATTTTATATCACTTTTCTCCTTTAAATTCGACACCGACAGGTTGACAATGACAAAAATGACAAATTTTGGACCTCGATAATGACACATTACTGTGATCATAAATCCACATTTCGGAGAATAAGAGAATAGAAAAAATGCAAAAAGAGAAATTTCTACAAGTGTTACCACTCCAAACAGTCTTCATGAAAGATACACACGGTGAGAAAATCAACCAAGTTTCATTTAAATTATTTCTGCATTGAATTCTGTAGTAAAGAAATGTTCCCACTCTCAACTATCCGTGACTTCATCTGTCATTGAAGTGGATGTTTGACAGGATGTAAAAGAGCTGTAACTTAACACTGGTTGTGCTTGGCTTACATGCCCTTTTTCTGAACAATAATGCTTGATGACAGTCAGACTTTCAGACAGTCAAAGTGACTCAAATTGATGGAGCAGGTTACAGATTTATCACAGATTTATGACCATTCTGTCTTAATTGTGCTGTATATTCCATATATCATTTATTACTTTCAACTTTTATGAAAATGATCAGGAATGATCTGAAGAGAGAAAGGTTGAGGGGCAGAGGGACATTATGGACAGCAGGGGAAACCTGACTCCACAATAATTAAAACTGTCACAGGTAATACAGACTTGATATGGTACATAGATAGTTTTCCCAGATTCTTGTCCATCACTCCAGAGACCCTGGCTTGGTTTGTTGAACATTCACTGCACACACCTGAGCTGTTCATGGGTAGGAGGAACAGAGGGCTGTCATTTTTACTGATTCACCATAATGACCTGTAGCCTTTGGGTAGTAAAGGGGCAACATTGGAAATTAAACTTATTGCACACTATTTGTTAGAGTGACACTGAGCTGTTGATAAATGAAGTCCCATTAATAGAACAAGGACAATATACAACAAGTAATAATATTAACAACCCAGTACAACATCCATGTTCCAACTATTATGGCTCTTGCAGTGGTAGAAAAGCAACTACGTTTACTGAAGTACTGAAGCATAATTTTGAGGTACTTAATTACTTTCTCAGCCCTCTTGGTACCATGTGGGTCATAAAGTCACAATGAGCTTGCTCCATCATGTCCTAGTCTTTGAAAGTTAAATTCATCTCAGCTCGTGTGTCCATAACGGTTCTTCACTGGATAATTTTTGGTCTACTACTGTATGATAAAGTATGTGCATAAAACATGTGGGTAAAGGATCTAACAACAGACTCCATCTGTGCCCTGTGCCCGTATCTAGAGAGAGTTGCATTTTCTAAAACCAAAGGACATACCCACACAGACACACAGGAGGAGTTACACATCGCCAATAGCACCACCATTGTGATTTTGATTAGGGAATTTATTCAATATGTACAAAAAACAATTTTCATAAAATCCTTTCTCCAGTTTATTAACAAAAGAGTCAAATAAAATAAAGCAACATAATCAGCAGATCATCATCTTAAAGCAGTTCGGCATAATTTTGACTTAGCGTCATATGCACCATGAAGTCTATCTAAACACCCCCCCCCCCCCGCCCCATTTTTTCCCCTTGGTGGCAAATAAGTGGAGTTAGAGCTATCAGCCAAATGGCTTAGTACAGGCGCTAACGGGACCAACAGTGTATCTTGTAAATGACCCCACTAATAATGCCTGGATTGTTATCAATCTTCTACAGTAGTACAAATATAGCATTGGAAAGTTTGTAAGTACACCAAGAGTTTATTAAAATAACACTTACCCACTTTTACTCTGCTGCTACTGCTAAAGCTGTAAACATTGTCGAAATCTTGCGCGATCACTGAAATACCGCATGGCCGCACCAGATCCCACAAAGCACATCTATTTATATATATATATATATATATAGATACAACTGTATGGTATGTTGTCCTATTCTTCTACTCACGTTGATGTCTTCTGCTCTACCCTCGCTTCTTGCTCCTTCTTCACTACTACTACTGGTCTCTTCCGGCAATAGATGTGCTCTGTGTGGGATTTCGACGATGTTTACAGCTTTAGCAGTAGCAGCAGAGTAAAAGCCATCAGGTAAGTATTATTTTAGTAATGTCCTGGTGTACTTACAAACTTTCCAATGCATCGATTTATGAGTAAAGACCATAGACTGTATAAAAGAAATCCCATTGGTTTGTGGACTGCTGCTCGTAGGTTGGGATGACTGGATTTCGAAGACATAGGGCAATCAACCTGTCAATCATAACGTAGCCACGCCCTAATGCATACCCTGCTTTATCGTCACATATAAAATCAGGGAGGCCAAAATTTTACAAATGAACATCATACTACATCGAAGAAGGCTTTAAACTAGCGATTGAGACCATAAACACATTTTGAAAACGTTTACTGAGGTTAGAAATCAAGTGAGAAGTTGGTGAATTCTCCATTGACTTGTATAGAGACGGAAGTCCTTTTGACACCAAAACGGTCAACCCCTGGTGGCTTTTCGAGAATGCAGAACTCCCCACCTGGTAAAGACCCTATTTGTACTACTGTAGAAGTTTGATAACAATCCAGGCATTATTAGTAGTAGTAATTTACGAGATACAGTGTTGGTCCTGTTAGCGCCTGTGCTAAGCCATTCGGCTGATAGCTCTAACTCCGCCAATTTGCCACCAAGGGGAAAAAAAAGGGTGAGGAGGTGTTTAGATAGATGTCATGGTGCATATGACGGTAGGTCGAAATTAATCCTAACCATAGCTTTAAACGAGATGATCTGCTTTCTTAATGTGTAATACGAAGCTTACAACACAATCTAGTCTAAACATGCAACCAAAGTCAAAATTTGAAAGAGCACACCCAGGCTAGTGCCGACCATACTCTGTCCAAACTTCAAAAACAACACTCCAAATATTGTCACTATTACCACCGCAAACAGTCTTCATGAAAGATACACACTGTGAGAAAATCAACCAAGTTTCATTTAAATTATTTCTACAATGATTTCTGTTGTAAAGAAATGTACACACTCTCAACTTTCCCTGACTTCACCTGTCACTAAAGTGGATGTTTGACAGGATTTAAATGAGCTGTAACTTAAAACTGGTGCTTATTCAAATAAATGTCATTAAGACCAGAACACCTGTCTGTCTGAGTGTGTCCCTTGCTATTTTCATATCTGACCAATCTGTAAACCAATCTGTCCAGCCTTTATGTTAAATTTGGCCCATGATAACCATGACTTAGTATTTTTTACTCTAATAATAGAGTTATTTATTTATGTGCCACTTAATAACGATGACAACGTGCTTTACAATGAAAAGAAACGGAAAAATATTTCTAATCATAACATTTTATCTTTCAGTAAATGTCTGGCATTGGTCATTACAACACAAAAACAACACTGTCTACACAACATTAGTGAGCTCCATTTGTGAGGGTTAAATGAGGCCAATTTTGAAAACAGTAGTGCTCAGTAAATCTGTTACTGGCTGTGAGATTGGAGTTTGGGATGAACTGACAAACATTTCTGAGACTGTTGGATATAATGATATTAGTTTTATTAATAGTTTAATCTACATTTATATACTGACATGAACAGTGTATTACCACTCAGTGAATGATCTGATCTGTCTTAAAACATTTATATGAACTGCCAGGCTGAAAGTCCAGAAATGAAATGAAAGAAAGCAACAAACTACAAAAAAAAACTTTTAGTAACTAAGATTATTGACTCCCAATGTCACCAAACACAATCCAGGGTTTTACTCAGTATGTTTAGTGAGTAAATGCTCTGTGATCTAGTCAGATACTTTAATCTAATCTGATCCTTGTCCTGACTGAGTGTTGGTCTTACAACAGGGCAGTTTTCCTGCTCTGTGTAGAAACAGTAGAGGCAACACCAGACTGCTGGGCAGATAGAACCAGGGGGCAGACAACAATAAACCACATATCCCAGTCTCCCCCAGTTTCTGTGAGGCAAAAAGGATAGCGGTAAGCATATTATGCCCAAACTTCAAAATCAGCACTCCAAATATTGCCATGATGGTATAGAAAGCCCTTAGCTTTGATCGGTGAACCTGCTGTCTGGACCCACCCCCTTCCCCTGGCCCTGGACGAATCAGAACCCAGAGAACCGAAAGGCTGCAAAAACACATAGTAACAAAAGCGATGACTATTATAAAAAGAGACATGATGGTGAGCGACTTGCTGTCATTTATGAACAACAAACCTGCCCATAAAAAGCACAGCAGCCAAACACAGCCAATGCTGATATTTCTGATTCTGATCCCATTTGCCTTCTTCAGGCCCAGGTAGGTGACGGGGTGAACGACAGCCAGGTAGCGCTCCAAGCAGGTCAGGATGTGAAAGTACATCTGTGCAGTCATGTTTATGGAGAAAAGGCAGATACCTGGTATTGTCACTTTTGGGAGCTCAGTGAAGGCACCAAAACAGGTCAGGATGAACCCGAAGATATACATCAGCTCAATGATGACCATGTGGTAGGTGAAGACGTCTGAGTGGCTCATCACTGTGCCGGAGCGCTGTTGCCGCCATCGCTGGTGGCCAAGGTAGAGGAGGAAGATGCAGATAGGGAGGAGGATGATGATGATGGTGATGGTGAAGGTTGTCATACTGACACAGCCAGCAGTGGTGGTGATGCATTTGAACAGGACATAATAGAAATCAGGGGATGAAGGTAGAGGATGAGGAAGAAGAGAGGAATTGGAGGAATTGACAGACATAACTATGGATGAGGGTCAGAGAAAGAGTGAAACAGAGAGAAAGAGAACAAATCAAAACTAAATTAAGATAACAAGAGGAAATATTGACTCATTGTGACTATGAATTGCTAAAATCATGTCCCAAATTTAATACAACTAATTTCAAACCTGTTTTTAATATTTAGTGAGTTCAAACTAAAAAAAGTGACAAACAAAAACACAGATTTGTATCTGTACCATTGATGTATAAAATCCTCCCAAAATATGTTGCAAAGGAGCAAAAAAATATTCATAAAACACCAACTGACTGACTTCACACGTTTCCCTTTTTGTTTCTTATCATCTGTACCAAAGTTCATCAACATGCCCATAAAATGTTTGACAATAAATTGTATCTGCAAATTACTCTGAAATTAAATGATGTGCGATATAAAACATTACCCAAAAAGGAAATGGGAGAGCTATAGTCATAGACACAACGCAATGTAAAATACTGTGAGGTAGTTTTTCTTAATGAAAAATTGCACTAATGGTTTTTCATTTTCTTACATGGAAAATTCATACTAGAAAACATTAAAGCATGGCATGACAATATTCCTCCAGTAAAGAGACATACAGTACAAAATATGAATAATAAAAACACCTACTAACCTTAAAAATACCATGCAGACCCTGTTTTCTTTTCATCACATGGGAGTTTACACATTAAATTGCTTTCAAATGTCCTTTTTAACTTCTAAAGTTTTTCAAGAATGTAGCTTTTTAAACAGTATTTTAAGCAATGAAACATTCACAATCAACGTTCACTGTCATACAAAGAGTATTTAGTTATTAAGATCATAAAATTTATCATAAAGTTATAAAAATGCACTCACCTTATCAGTGGTGTTTATTTCTGATCTCTCTGATCTTGTGTCCAAGGTGCATCTGAAGTGTGATCTAATCTGTCAGCCACATATTTATATGTAAATCCTGGTGTATGAGTATGTGACTGCCTGTTCAATAACTGGTGGGGATGTTTTGATTGTCTGTCTGTTTTTGCATGTTGTATAACTAGTAAACATCACTCTTTCCTTTGGCATTGCTTTTAATTTTGTATCACTTTTCTCCTTTAAATTTGGCACCAACAGGTTTCAAAACAGGAAATTTGGACCTCAATAATGACACATTACTGTGATCAGGCATTTATTCTTGATGTGTGCAGATATTTCAAATATATCTGATTAATAGATTGCATACAAAAATACATACATACATCACTCATTTATTCTATTATTTAGATATTTTATGCATTAACGCTCTGGATATTTGATGTATTAGTGAACATCAACTGACATTGATGTTATATTTATAAATATTTATTGTAAACTGACATTGTTCAGCATTTCTTTTCAACAGTCTTTACAGAAGAAACATGTTTATTGTAACCAAGCTTAATACAGGATAGTTTTTCTCAAAAATCCACATTTCAGAAAAGAAAACAAAAAAGAGAGATTACTACAATTGTTACCACTGCAAACAGTCTTCATGAAAGATACAAAAGAATCAAAAAATAAACCAAGTTTCATTTAAATGATTTCTGCAATTAATTATGTTGTAAAGAAATGAACACACTCTCAACTTTCCCTGACTTCACCTATCACTAAAGTGGATGTTTGACAGGATTTAAATGAGCTGTAACTTAAAACTGGTGCTTATTCAAATCAAAAATGTCATTAAGACCAGAACACCTGTCTGTCTTGTTATTTTCATACCTGAACAATCTATAAACCTCACATTTGTCCAGTCTTTATGTTAAACTTGTGGAACAATTTGTCTCATGATAACCATTAAGAGTTAGTATTTTTTACTGTAATAATAGTGTTATTTATTTATCTGTCACTTATCAAAGATAGTTTTATTAATAGTTTAATCTTCATTTATATACTAAAACAGGGGTCTTCAACATCGTCCAGGCCAAGGACCCCCAAACTGGAGAGATGAAGCGGCAATCCCCTACTTATACATATTGTATAAAATTGTGTTTTATATTGAACTGGTCCTATAGTGCCATGTATATGTACCTTGTTATTGTGCATGCAATACTAAGATATTCAAATAATACCAGATATTCTGCCTCCATTTATCTGTTCACTACAGTGTGTTGGATTCATGTTAATGTGTATTTAAAGACATTTCAATTTCTGGAAAAAATTGCGAGGGGTAATGCAAAAAAAATGTCTAATCAACCAAAACTTTCGCAAACTCCCTGCAGTACCTCTGCAGACCACCTAGTGGTACTAAAATGAACAGTTTTTTTTACCACTCAGTAAATAGTCTGATCTGTCCTGAAAATAACACATGGCCTGCCAGGCTGACATAGTGAAAAAGTCCAGAAGTAAAAGGACAGAAGGAAACGTTGGGCTCCAGATAAAAAAATACAATGGAAAAATATTATCTAAACTAGAAAATTCCAGGGAAATTTTGAGTGCCACGGGGCTGCTGCCGGGATGAATACATTTCCAGTGTTCAAAAGTCACCCTGATCATATTCTGGTTTCAAGAATTGCACTAACACTAACTAAGTAACTTTTACTGACGCAGTATTAAGTATATTTTACTAGTCAGTATCAAGTGTAACAGTAGATGTAAGCAGAAAGTAGCACACAGAGCACAACGCAGTAGCAACATACACTAACTCTAAGCACTACACTACAACACTTGACGCTTCACACATAACCTGTGTTAGCACACAACAGTGTGTACAAACACACACACGCACCATACCTGCCTGCATTTGTGCAGTAAGAGTGTCAATATAATTCATACATTTATATATATAGAGAGAGAGTATCAATACTAGCTCAGCCACTAGCTCAGTTAACTGGCAAAACAGACAGACTGTTTAGCCAATCACAAAAAGGTAGCTCAGTTTCTGCCCAGCGACAGGTTGCTATGGTCAGCTAAGGCCTTACGGTTGCTACGGCGATGTGTGAGAGTCTGCTTGGAAATTCTCAAAATGCCCACAGACAAGGCTTCTGACAAGGCCCTGAACAATTGCAAATTGTGAGAAAACCATAACTCCTGTCCAAAAACCGAAAACACTGTGAGAGACACAGAAGCCGACAGATTCTGACAGTGTTTACTTTATTCAGATATTCCTTAAAATGAGCGGGTAAGCTCAGTGCGAAAACAGAGTGAGATTCTTTTGAAAAAGAACAACGATTATATTAGGGTCAATGGGGAGCAAGATAAGTATTGCTGCCGGTCTCGGCCCCCCCGTTTAAATTTTGTGCAGACCCCGCCTGTCAACGTCACATTTTATGAATCCCAACACCTATGTCTACATTTTGACAAAAAAATTATTTGTCTCCTTTTCACGGTTTGGCCGTGAGCTCGCGTTAAAAATAAAAATTAAGTTTATTTTTTACTGCTTCTCGCACTCAAGCTAACTGCTGCTTCCACTGTAACTTTGAAGAAAAATTGATTTCCACTCCTCGTTTGACTGCTCATAGTTTGAAAAGTTTACATTTTATGTATATAAGTTTTAGTTGATTTAGTATTTTTATTTGATTTTTGTGCTAATACCATGTGTCAGTAGACTACGTAGCTAGATCGTATCTTTATCTGTCTGTTTTATTTGTGTTTGTTGCGGAAATACAATCGGGAGGCTGCATTGGTTGTTTTATTTTAAAAGACGGAAGTTTTATTATGCCGATTATGTGTCTGACTTGACACGATTTAGAAACGTCTCTGTCAAATATAGAAATGCTGCGGATTTATAGCACTGTGTGCAGAGAGCCTCCTGAGTCGTGCCACGGCGCTCCTGGTGGAAATTGGACTTTAGAAAGGGTATAAGACAGTGGAGCTGATTGTATTGTTTTTTCTTAGGAGCCACTATGGAGAAAAAACAACATCATGGAACTGAAGCACCTGAATTCAATTCAGACATAATTCATATTCTTATCTAAGCTTTGCTTTTCATAATATAAAATGTCACAATTCTAGAAAAAAGTGCTTTGGTTGCATTTTGACATGACCTAGCATTCCTGCCTGCTCTGACAACTTCTAATCAAAATGCAATTGAAAACAGCTCTTTCTATGGATTTCTTTGGTTACTGTGTCCACAAGTAGCTCTCCAAAATCGTGCTATACTTTTACTTGACACTTGCTGAACTTTCACTGCTACAAAAAAAACAATTTAATAAGTTATAAATTAGATTATTGGCTCCCAGTGTCACCAAACACAATCCAGGGTTTAACTCAGTAAATTTAGTGAGGAATTCTTCTCTGATCTTTTAAAATACTTTAATCTAATCTGATCCTTGTCCTGACTGAGTGTTGGTCTTACAACAAGCTAGTTTTCCTGCTCTGTGTAGAAACAGTAGAGGTAACACCAGACTGCTGGGCAGAGAGAACCAGGGGGTAGACAACCAAGAACCACATATCCCAGTCTCCCCCAGTTGACCTGAGACCTCCAGGATGGTGCCGACCATAGTCTGCCCAAACTTCAAAAACAACACTCCAAATATTGCCATGATGGTATAGAAAGCCCTTAGCTTTGATTGGTGAACTTGCTGTCTGGACCCACCCCCTTCCCCTGGCCCTGGACGAGTCAGAACCCAGAGAACCGAAAGGCTGCAAAAACACATAATAACTAAAGCGAGGGCTGTCACAACAAGATATATGATGGAGGCTGACATGCTGTCTTTTATGAACATCATACCTGAGGATGCAATGCACAGCAGCCAAACACAGCCAATGGTGATATTTCTGATTCTGATCCCATTTGCCTTCTTCAGGCCCAGGTAGGTGACAGGGTGAACGACAGCCAGGTAGCGCTCCAAGCAGGTCAGGATGTGAAAGAGCATCTGTCCGAATGTGTTGATATTAAAAAGGCAGCCAGCTGCTGTTATCATTTTTGGGAGTTCAGGTAGGGCGCCAAAACAGGTCAGGATGGACCCGAAGATATTCATCAACTCAATGACGACCATGTGGTAGGTGAAGACGTCTGAGTGGCTCATCACAGTGCCGGAGCGTTGTTGCCGCCATCGCTGGTGGCCCAGGTAGAGGACGAAGACGCAGAGAGGGAGGAGGATGATGATGCCGGTGATGGTGAAGGTTGTCATACTTACAAGGCCAGTTGTGGAGGTGAAGCACTTGTATGTGACATCATACGGGCTGAGAGATGAAACAGCAGGATGAGGAAGAAGAGAGGAATTGGAGGAATTGACTGACATAACTATGGGTGAGGGTCAGGGAAAGAGTGAAAAAGAGAGAAAGAGAACAAAAACAAAACTAAATCAACATGACAAATGGAAATATTGAGTCATTGTTACTAAGAATTGCTAAAGCCATGTCCCAAATTTAATACAACTAATTTAAAACCAGTTTTGAATCTTTACTGAGTTCAAACTGAAAAAAGAGACAAAATAGACATGTTGACTAAAAAAACACAGATTTTCATGTGTACCATTGATGTATAAAATCCTCCCAAAACATGTTGCCTAAACCTAACCTTAACCCAAGAGGCACAGAAACACTGTTTTCACGTTTTTCAATTTCCTTTCTCATAATCTGTACCGAAGAAACCCTAACCCTTTTCATCTGTACTATTGATGTATACTATCCTCCCAGAATATGTTGCAAAGAGCACAAAAACACTTTTTTGTCATTAAACACCAAGTGGTTTTTTTCTTATATTCTGCACCAAATTCCATCACAGTCCATAAAATGTTGTAAAATAAATCCATTAAATATCTGCAATTTACTTATATTATTAATTTCCTTTTAAATTGTTTGTCATATTCTTATATAGAAAAATCATGCTTGAAAACATTAAAGCATGCATGACAATATTCCTCTAGTAAAGAAACTTATATTTCAAATATGAATAATGAAAACTTTTTTATCTTCTAAAGTTGTTCAAGAACATAATTAAAACTGTATTTTAAACAATGAAACAACTGAAAAGCCGAAAGAATAAAGTTTACTGTCATATGAAGTATTTAGTCACTGACAATTTTAAATTCATCCTGATTTTTTTAAACTGCACTCACCTTATCAGTGATGTTTATTTCTGATCTTTCTGATCTTGTGTCCGAGGTGCATCTGAAGTTTCATCTGGTGTGTCAGTCACATATTTATATGTAAATCCTGGTGTATGAGTATATACCTGCCTGTTGGATTATTTGTGGGAGTGCTTTTGACTGTTTATGTCTGTTTTTGCATGTTGTATAACCAGTGAACATCTCTCATTACTTTTTGCATTGCTCATAATTTTAAATCAATTTTCTCCTTTAAATTCAGCACCAGTATGTTACAAATCAGGAACTTTTTGGCTCTGAATGAAGACGGATCACAGTAATCTAAAATGTGTTTGTCATGTTTGCAGATATTTCAAATATATCTGATTAATAGGTTACATACAAAAATACATTCAAACAACACCTCTGAGGGTCATTACTCTGATATTTATTCTATTATTTAGACATTTTATGCATTAATGTTCTGGATATTTGATGTATTAGTGAACATTAGCTGACATTGATGTTATATTTATAAATATATATTTATTGTAAACAGACATTGTTCAGCTTCTTTTCAACAGTGGGCTGTAAACAAGAAAGCACAAAGGAAAGTTTTTACAGAAGAAGCATGTTTATTGTCACCAATGTTAATACAGGATAGTTTTCCTCAAAAATCCACATTTTGGAGAATAAAATAAGAGAAATAATGCAAAAAGAGAGATTACTACAAGTGTTACCACTGCAAACAGTCTCCATGAAAGATACACACTGTGAGAAAATCAATCAAGTTTCATTTAAATTATTTCTACATTGAATTCTGTCGTAAAGAAATGTTCACACTCTCAACTTTCCCTGACTTCACCTGTCACTAAAGTTGATGTTTGACCGGATTTAAATGAGCTGTAACTTAAAACTGGTGCTTATTCAAATCAAAAATGTCATTAAGACCAGAACACCTGTCTGTCTGAGTGTGTCCCTTGCTATTTTCATACCTGACCAATCTGTAAACCAATCTGTCCAGCCTTTATGTTAAATTTGGCCCATGCATGAGTTACCATTTTTTACTCTAATAATAGAGTTATTTATTTATGTGCCACTTAACAACGATGACAACGTGCTTTACAATGAAAAGAAACGGAAAAATATTTCTAATCATAACATTTTATCTTTCAGTAAATGTCTGGCATTGGTCATTACAACAAAAAAACAACACTGTCTACACAACATTAGTGAGCTCCATTTGTGAGGGAGGCCAATTTTGAAAACAGTAGTGCTCAGTAAATCTGTTACTGGCTGTGAGATTGGAGTTCGGGATGAACTGACAAACATTTCTGAGACTGTTGGATATGACGATATTAGTTTTATTAATAGTTTAATCTACATGTATATACTGACATGAACAATATATTACCACTCAGTGAATGGTCTGTTCTGTCATTAAAATAACATACGAAATGCCAGGCTGACAGTGAAAAGTCCAGAGGAAAAAGGACAGAAGGCAATGATGTACAAATACAAAAGAGGACAACTTTTATAGCCAACAACGCCGTTACTTTCAGCTGCAATGCTCAACAACGATAACAAAAATAGCCACACCCTCACTCAATCCCCTCAACATCCTTTCCAGGACCTTTCACAATAAAAACATTTTAACCAAACAGAATATACCACAACCACAGTACATGACTTAACACACAACAAAAACAACTTTTAGTATATTAGATTATTGGCTCCCAGTGTCACCAAACACAATCCAGGGTTTTACTCAGTAAATTTAGTGAGTACTTCTTCTCTGATCTTTTCAGATACTTTAATCTAATCTGATCCTTGTCCTGACTGAGTGTTGCTCTTACAACAAGCTAGTTTTCCTGCTCTGTGTAGAAACAGCAGAGGTAACACCAGACTGCTGGGCAGAGAGAACCAGGGGGTAGACAACCAAAAACCACATATCTCAATCTCCCCCAGTTGACCTGAGGCCTGCAGGATAGTGCCGACCATATTCTGCCCAAACTTCAAAATCAGCACTCCAAATATTGCCATGATGGTATAGAAAGCCCTTAGCTTTGATTGGTGAACTTGCTGTCTGGACCCGCCCCCTTCCCCTGGCCCTGGACGAGTCAGATCCCAGAGAACCGAAAGGCTGCAAAAACACATAATAACTAAAGCGAAGGCTGTCACAACAAGATATATGATGGTGACTATCATGCTGTCTTTTATGAACATCAAACCTGAGGATGCAAAGCACAGCAGCCAAACACAGCCAATGCTGATATTTCTGATTCTGATCCCATTTGCCTTCTTCAGGCCCAGGTAGGTGACGGGGTGAACGACAGCCAGGTAGCGCTCCAAGCAGGTCAGGATGTGAAAGAGCATTTGTCCGAATGTGTTGATGTAGAAAAGGCAGCCAGCTGCTGTTATCATCTTTTGGAGTTCAGGTAGGGCGCCAAAACAGATCAGGATGGACCCGAAGATATTCATCAGCTCAATGACGACCATGTGGTAGGTGAAGACGTCTGAGTGGCTCATCACAGTGCCGGAGCGTTGTTGCTGCCATCGCTGGTGGCCCAGGTAGAGGACGAAGATGCAGAGAGGAAGGAGGATGATGATGCCGGTGATGGTGAAGGTGGTCATACTGAAATGGCCAGTTGTTGAGGTGAAGCACTTGTATGTGACATCATACAGGTCAAGAGATGAAACAGCAGGATGAGGAAGAAGAGAGGAATTGGAGGAATTGACAGACATAACTATGGATGAGGGTCAGGGAAAGAGTGAAAAACAGAGAAAGAGAACAAAATCAAAACTAAATCAACATGACAAATGGAAATATTGACTCATTGTTACTGAGAATTGCTAAAGCCATGTCCCAAATTTAATACAACTAATTTAAAACCAGTTTTGAATCCTTAGTGAGTTCAAACTGAAAAAAGAGACAAAATAGTTACTATGTTGACTAAAAAAACACAGATTTTCATGTGTACCACTGATGTATAAAATCCTCCCAAAACATGTTGCCTAACCCTATCCCTAACCCAAGAGGCACAGAAACACTGTTTTCACATGTTTTTAAAAATGTTTCTTATGATCTGTACCAAAGAAACCCTAACCCTTTTCATCTGTACTATTGATGTATACTATCCTCCACAAATATGTTACAAAGGGCACAAAAATACTTTTTTGTCATTAAACACCAAGTGTTTTTTTTCTTATATTCTGCACCAAATTCCATCACAGTCTATAAAATGTTGTAAAATAAATCCATTAAATATCTGCAATGTACTTATATTACTAATTTCCTTTAAATTGTTTGTCATATTCTTATATAGAAAAATCATGCTAGTAAAGAAACTTCTATTGCAAAATATGAATAATGAAAACACCTACAAATCCTTAAAAACACCATATGCACTTGAGAATCAGTTTAGCCTTTACACATGAAATTACTTTTAAAAGCCTTTTTATTTGCTTAAGTTGTTCAAGAACCGAAAGAATAAAGTTTACTGTCATATGAAGTATTTAGTCACTGACAATTTTAAATTCATCCTGATTTTTTTAATCTGCACTCACCTTATCAGTGGTGTTTATTTCTGATCTCTCTGATCTTGTGTCCGAGGTGCATCTGAAGTTTCATCTATTGTGTCAGTCACATATTTATATGTAAATCCTGGTGTATGAGTGTGTGACTGCCTGTTGGATTATTTGTGGGAGTGCTTTGACGGCCTATGTCTGTTTTTGCATGTTGTATAACCAGTGAACATCACCCATTACTTTTTGCATTGCTCGTAATTTTATATCATTTTTCTCCTTTAAATTCAGCACCAGTATGTTACAAATCAGGAACTTTTTGGCTCTGAATGAAGATGGATCACAGTAATCTAAAATGTGTTTGTCATGTGTGCAGATATTTCAAATATATCTGATTAATAGGTTACATACAAAAATACATTCACGCAAAACCTCTAATGGTCATCACTCTGATATTTATTCCATTTTATGCATTAATGTTCTGGATATTTGATGTATTAGTGAACATTAGCTGACATTGATGTTATATTTATAAATATATATTTATTATAAACAGACATTGTTCAGCTTCTTTTCAACAGTGGGCTGTAAACAAGAAAGCACAAGGAAAAGTCTTTACAGAAGAAACATGTTTATTGTCACCAAGGTTAATACAAGATAGTTTTCCTCAAAAATCCAGATTTTGGAAAATAAAATAATAGAAATAATGCAAAAAGAGAGATTACTACAAGTGTTACCACTGCAAACAGTCTTCATGAAAGATACACACTGTGAGAAAATCACTCAAGTTTAATTTAAACTAGAAAATTCCAGGGAAATTTTGAGTGCCACGGGGCTACTGCCGGGACAAGTAAACAATTTATTTTTTCCTTATGAATGTACTTTATTCTCAACTTAACATCCCTGAAAATATTAAGTTAATGTTATTATCACATTTAAGCATAAATAATATTTATTTAAACTTATTAGTTTAAAGTGTACTTCACTTTTTCCACAGACAGGAACATCACTGTTATGAAATTATTAAGTAAATCGTATCATTAAGAGAGTAGATTTTATATAGTTTTTTAATTTTAATTTACTTGGTTGTATGAAATTATATTATTTGCATTTTGTTCATCTTCTATTGATAAATGTTGAATCTTTTTATACACCACAAATCATATAACTACAATACAAAACAATAAAACTATTTATTTGGTCCACAGTAAACATGAACTAATCGCTCCATTCAAATGAATTAGCTCAGTTAACTGGCAAAACAGACAGACAGGAATTAGCCAATCACAAAAAAGTAGCTCAGTTTCTGCCCAGCGACAGGTTGCTATGGGCAGCTAAGGCCCTACGGTTGCTAAGGTCAGCTAAGGCCTACGGTTGCTACGGCGATTTGAGAATGTGCTTGGAAAAAATTCTCAAAATTCTGAAGAATTTGGCTTCTGACAAAGTCCCGAACAATTGCAAACTGTGAGAAAACCGTAACTCCTGTCCAAAAACCGAAAACACTGTGAGAGACACTGAAGCCGGCAGATTCTGACAGTCTTTATTTATTTATTTATTTATTTATTCAGATATTCCTTAAAATATCTGAATAAAGTGCGAAGACAGAGTGAGATTCTTTTGAAAAAAGAAGATGATTACATTAGGGTCAATGGGGAGAGAGACAGGGATTGCCGCCGGTCTCCGCCCCCCCCCCCCCCCCCCCCGCCCCCCCCCCCCGTTTAAATTTTGTGCAGACCCCACCTGTCAAAGTCTCATTTTATGAATCCCAACACCTATGTCTACATTTTGACCAAAAATGATTTGTCTCCTTTTTACGGTTTGGCCGTGAGCTCGAGTTAAAAATAACAATTAAGGTTATTTTTTACTGCTCCTCGCACTCAAGCTAACTGACGCTTCTACTCTAACTTTGACGAAAAAGTGATTGCCACTCCTCGTTTGACTGCTCATAGTTTGAAAAGTTTATGTTTTATAGAAAAACTGCTTGGTATTTTTCCAGAGAAGACAAGTTTTCCTCTGTTTTAAAGTTTGAATCACATTTCTACGTGCACGTATGAGAGAGCTAGGTGATTCTGAAAAAAGGTGAAATTTTTGGGGGTTTTCAAAAATTTCCCATTCATTTTCAATGGAAAAATCTCCTGTTTTTTTGGGAATAACTTTGGGAAACTTTGGAATTTCAAGACCAAAAGTCATAGCACCTCTTTCCTGAACGAGACGCACATTTTGATGTATATATTGTCAGAGTTTTCTCAAAGCTGCGGGAGAGTTACGCGCCGAAAAATGGCGGAAGAAGCAGAATAATATGTATGGAGAAGATTAATAGTCCTTTCCAGCTTTACTGGAATGGAGTGCCTTGGAGCTGAGAACCCGTGGCACTAATTATTTTTACATTGAATTCTGTCGTAAAGAAATGTTCACACTCTCAACTTTCCCTGACTTCACCTGTCACTAAAGTGGATGTTTGACAGGATTTAAATGAGCTGTAACTTAAAACTGGTGCTCATTCAAATCAGAAATGTCATTAAGACCAGAACACCTGTCTGCCTGAGTGTGTCCCTTGCTATTTTCATACCTGACCAATCTGTAAACCAATCTGTCCAGCCTTTATGTTAAATTTGGCCCATGCATGAGTTACCATTTTTTACTCTAATAATAGAGTTATTTATTTATGTGCCACTTAACAACGATGACAACGTGCTTTACAATGAAAAGAAAGAAAAATATTTCTAATCATAACATTTTATCTTTCAGTAAATGTCTGGCATTGGTCATTACAACAAAAAAACAACACTGTCTACACAACATTAGTGAGCTCCATTTGTGAGGGAGGCCAATTTTGAAAACAGTAGTGCTCAGTAAATCTGTTACTGGCTGTGAGGTTGGAGTTCGGGATGAACTGACAAACATTTCTGAGACTGTTGGATATGACGATATTAGTTTTATTAATAGTTTAATCTACATGTATATACTGACATGAACAATATATTACCACTCAGTGAATGGTCTGTTCTGTCATTAAAATAACATACAAACTGCCAGGCTGACATAGTGAAAAGTCCAGAGGTAAAAGAACAGGAGGCAATGATGTACAAAATGTTATACAAAAGAGGACAACTTTTATAGCCAACAACGTTGTTACTATCGGCTGCAATGCTCAACAACGATAACAACAATAGCCACACCCTCACTCAATCCCCCCAACAGGACCTTTCACAATAAAAGCATTTTAACCAAACAGAATATACCACAACCACAGTACATGACTTAACACACAACAAAAACAACTTTTAGTATATTAGATTATTGGCTCCCAGTGTCACCAAACACAATCCAGGGTTTTACTCAGTAAATTTAGTGAGTACTTCTTCTCTGATCTAGTCAGATACTTTAATCTAATCTGATCCTTGTCCTGACTGAGTGTTGCGCTTACAACAAGCTAGTTTTCCTGCTCTGTGTAGAAACAGTAGAGGTAACACCAGACTGCTGGGCAGAGAGAACCAGGGGGCAGACAACAATAAATCACATAGCCCAGTCTCCCCCAGTTGACCTAAGGCACCCAGGATAGTGCCGACCATACTCTGTCCAAACTTCAAAAACAACACTCCAAATATTGCCATGATGGTATAGAAAGCCCTTAGTTTTGATTGGTGAACTTGCTGTCTGGACCCGCCCCCTTCCCCTGGCTCTGGACGAATCAGAACCCAGAGAACCGAAAGGCAGCAAAAGCACATAATAAGTAAACCGAGGGCTGTCCCAACAATATACATGATGGTGACTATCATACTGTCTCTTATGAACATCATACCTGAGGATGCAAAGCACAGCAGCCAAACACAGCCAATGGTGATATTTCTGATTCTGATCCCATTTGCCTTCTTCAGGCCCAGGTAGGTGACGGGGTGAACCACAGCCAGGTAGCGCTCCAAGCAGGTCAGGATGTGAAAGAGCATCTGTCCGAAATCGTTGATGTAGAAAAGGCAGGTACCTGCTGTTGTCATTTTTGGGAGATCAGTTAGGGCGCCAAAACAGGTCAGGGTGGACCCGAAGATATTCATCAGCTCAATGACGACCATGTGGTAGGTGAAGACGTCTGAGTGGCTCATCACAGTGCCGGAGTGTTGTTGCCGCCATCGCTGGTGGCCCAGGTAGAGGACGAAGACGTAGAGAGGGAGGAGGAGGATGATGTTGGTGATGGTGAAGGTGGTCATATTGAAATGGCCAGTTGTGGAGGTGAAGCACTTGAATGAAAACTCATGCAGGTTGAGAGATGAAACAGGACGATGAGGAAGAAGAGAGGAATTGGAGGAATTGACAGACATAACTATGGGTGAGGGTCAGGGAAAGAGTGAAAAACAGAGAAAGAGAACAAAATCAAAACTAAATCAACATGACAAATGGAAATATTGAGTCATTATTAGTGAGAATTCCTAAAGCCATGTCCCAAATTTAATACAACTAATTTAAAACCAGTTTTGAATCTTTAGTGAGTTCAAACTGAAAAAAGAGACAAAATAGTTACTATGTTGACTAAAAAAACACAGATTTTCATGTGTACCATTGATGTATAAAATCCTCCCAACATGTTGCCTCACCCTAACCTTAACCCAAGGGGCATAGAAACACTGTTTTCACGTTTTTCAATTTCCTTTCTCATAATCTGTACCAAAGAAACCCTAACCCTTTTCATCTGTACTATTGATGTATACTATCCTCCCACAATATGTTGCAAAAGGCTCAAAAACACTTTTTTGTCATTAAACACCAAGTGTTTTTTTTCTTATATGCTGTACCAAATTCCATCAGTCTATAAAATGTTGTAAAATAAATCCATTAAATATCTGCAAATTACTTATATTACTAATTTCCTTTAAATTGTTTGTCATATTCTTATATAGAAAAATCATGCTAGTAAAGAAACGTATATTTCAAAATATGAATAATGAAAACACCTACAAATCCTTAAAAATACCATATGCACTTGAGAATCAGTTTAGCCTTTACACATGAAATTACTTTAAAAGCCTTTTTATTTGCTTAAGTTGTTCAAGAACCGAAAGAATAAAGTTTACTTTCATATGAAGTATTTATTCACTGACAATTTTAAATTCATCCTGATTTTTTTAAACTGCACTCACCTTGTAAGTGGTGTTTATTTCTGATCTCTCTGATCTTGTGTCTGAGGTGCATCTGAAGTTTCATCTATTGTGTCAGTCACATATTTATATGTAAATCCTGGTGTATGAGTATGTGACTGCCTGTTGGATTATTTGTGGGAGTGCTTTGACGGCCTATGTCTGTTTTTGCATGTTGTATAACCAGTGAACATCTCCCATTACTTTTTGCATTGCTCGTGATTTATATCACTTTTCTCCTTTAAATTCAGCACCAGTATGTTACAAATCAGGAACTTTTTGGCTCTGAATGAAGATGGATCACAGTAATCTAAAATGTGTTTGTCATGTGTGCAGATATTTCAAATATATCTGATTAATAGGTTACATACAAAAATACATTCACGCAAAACCTCTAATGGTCATCACTCTGATATTTATTCCATTGGACATTTTATACATTATTGTACTGATGTATTAGTTAACATAAACATTGATGTAATATTTATGAATATATATGTGTTGTATATGTTTCAGGTACCGGCTGGCACCACATAAACAGCTTATATGCTCTCTCTGGAAATAGGAGAAAAAAGTGAGACAGGGCAAACTCTTGGTCTGTTTTTCGTCTCGATCAGCAGAAAGAGGAAGAGGATTTATTAAAACATTCACAATTTAAATCCTCCTCTGTTACAAACACTCTGTGTTCTCTATGAAAATGACATGACATTAAAATAAAATTGTCTTTGCTCATCTTTCAGCAAATAGAGTTATGTTTTGTGTGATTAAATAAATCAAAATGACAATAACCACCCTTACTCTGTAAGTTGTCTCTTTTCAATTTAAAATAAAACATAGCTTATGTTACCACTTACATATGCTTCCTAAATTCATTTTCCATGTCCAACTAAAATCATTTTACTCTTTCAAAATGCATGAGCTGACAGATTTTTTTAAACTTTTTTAACCACTTTTAGAATATCTAAAATTAGTTTTTAACATTAGCTTTTAACCATTTTACAGTACATGAACTCAGTTTTTAACATTGGCTTTTCACATTTTACACAATATCATACATTTCAAAACTATTAGACTTTACAAAAATGTCCGCACGTGACTTTGGTGACATCATCAGGCGCGAAAATGCGGCTACTGCTATATGTACATATATGTCCGCATATTAATAAAACAGCCTTATTAGCGGACATTAAAACATTCAGCGACATGTCAACATATTACACTTGAGTTGCTTAGCTTCATTTACTATTCCACCGACCTGGACACAGGAGAAATAAATGAGACAAGGCAAACTCTATGTCCGTGTTTAACCTCCCTCAGCAGAGAGAGGAAAGCTGCAAAGCGGACCAAACTGACGTAAAGCCCCCCGGAGGACAATAAGCGCCACACTGCCCCCTGCTGGCGACCCAACAATTACTCCTGACATCTACATAAATTATTTTAGTGCAAGGATGGTGGAAACAAGTTGATTACCCCTGAACACATCTTCAAAGCATTAATTATGGAATTACAAAAACTACCACACTTTAGTGGGCATCACATATACTGATATTATTCAGCTTCTTTTCAACAGTGGGCAGTAACAAGAAAGCACACAGAGAAAATCTTCACAGAAGAGAAATTTTTATTGTCACCAAGTTTAATACAGGGTAGTTTTCCTCAAAAGTCCACATTTTGGAGAAGAAAATAATTATTTAAGAAATAATGCAAAAAGAGAGATTTCTACAAATGTTACCACTGCAAACAGTCTTCATGAAAGATACACACAGTGAGAAAATCAACCAAGTTTCATTTAAATTATTTCTACATAGAATTCTGTCGTAAAGAAATGTTCACACTCTCAACTTTCCATGACTTCACCTGTCACTAAAGTGGGTGTTTGACAGGATTTAAATGAGCTGTAACTTAAAACTGGTGCTTATTCAAATCAGAAATGTCATTAAGACCAGAACACCTGCCTGTCTGAGTGTGTCCCTTGCTATTTTCATACCTGACCAATCTGTAAACCAATCTGTCCAGCCTTTATGTTAAATGTGGCCCATGATAACCATGAGTTACCATTTTTTACTTTAAAAATAGAGCTATTTATTTATGTGCCACTTAACAATGATGACAAAGTGCTTTACAATGAAAAGAAACAGAAAAATATTTCTAATCATAACATTTTATCTTTCAGTAAATGTCTGGCATTGGACATTACAACACAAAAACAACACTGTCTACACACCATTAGTGAACTCCATTTCTGAGGGTTAAATGAGGCCAATTTTGAAAACAGTAGTGCTCAGTAAATCTGTTACTGGCTGTGAGATGGGAGTTTGGGATGAACTGACAAACATTTCTGAGACTGTTGGATATAATGATATTAGTGTTATTAGTAGTTTTAATCTACATTTATATATTACCATGAACAATATATTACCACTCAGTGAATAGTTTGATTTGTCCTGAAAATAATATATGAATTGCCAGGCTGACATAGTGAAGAACTCCAGAAATGTAAGGATTGAAAGCAAAGATGTCCAAAAAAAATAAAAACCACCTTTGGTAAATTAGATTATTAGCTCCCAACAACACCAAACACAATCCAGGGTTTCACTCCATATTTTTAGTGAGTAATTGCTCTAGAAACTTTTAAAGATACGTTTCATCTACTTCTAATCTAATCTGATCCTTGTCCTGACTGAGTGTTACTCTTACAACAGGGTAGTTTTCCTGCTCTGTGTAGAAACAGTAGAGGTAACACCAGACTGCTGGGCAGAGAGAACCAGGGGTCAGACAACCATAAACCACAGTTCCCAATCTCCCCCAGTTGACCTGAGGCAAACAGGATAATAGTGAGTAAATTCTGAACAAATCTCAAAATCAGCACTCCAAATATTGCCATGATGGTATAGAAAGCCCTTAGCTTTGATTGGTGAACCTGCTGTCTGGACCCGCCACCTTCCCCTGGCCCTGGACGAATCAGAACCCAGAGAACCGAAAGGCTGCAAAAACACATAGTAACTAAAGCGAGGACTGTCATAAAGAGAGACATGATGATGACTATTGTGCTTTCTTTTATGAGCATCACACCTGAGAATGCAAAGCACAGCAGCCAAACACAGCCAATGGTGATATTTCTGATTCTGATCCCATTTGCCTTCTTCAGGCCCAGGTAGGTGACGGGGTGAACGACAGCCAGGTAGCGCTCCAAGCAGGTCAGGATGTGAAAGAGCATCTGTCCGGATGCGTTGATGTAGAAAAGGCAGGAAGCTGCTGTCACCACTTTTGGGAGATCAATGAGGGCACCAAAACAGATCAGGATGGACCCAAAGATACTCATCAGCTCAATGACGACCATGTGGTAGGTGAAGACGTCTGAGTGACTCATCACCATCCCGGAGCGCTGTTGCCGCCATCGCTGGTGGCCCAGGAAGAGGACGAAGACGCAGAGAGGGAGGAGGAGGACGATGATGGTGATGGCGAAGGTTGTCATGCTGACACGGCCAGTTGTGGAGATGAAGCAGTTGTACAGGACATTCAAGAGTTCAAGGGATGAAGGAGGAGGCTGAGAGGAATTGGAGGAATTGCCCGACATAACTATGGATGAGGGTCAGGGATGGAATGATAGAGAGAGAAAGAGAACAAAATCAAAACTAAATCAACATGACAAGAGGAAACATTGACTTATTGTGACTGAGAATTGCTAAATCCTTGTCCCAAATTCAATGCAACTAATTTCAAACTAGTTTTGAGAAAACATAATGATCTGGTACTACGAACACTTTTTCTGATTTTTTTCTTTTATACTCTGTGCCAATTTGCATATACCTGTCTATAAATATAATAAAAAGTAATGATTGAATATCTGCAATTATTCATATTATGAATATCCATAAAATTAGTATGAAATTAATGGATCAGCAATATAAACTGTTCCCACAAAGGAAACATGAAAGCTGCAGCCACATTAGACATATAAAATATTTAACATTACATACATTAACATCTCATCATGTAAAATACTGTAAGGCAGTTGTATTGATAAAAAATGCACTGATGGTTTGCCTTTTTCTCACAGGAAAAAATATATGGCTAGAAAACATGAAAGCATACCATGACAACATTTCTCCAGTAAAGAGACTTACAGTACAGAATATGAGCAATACAAACACCTACAAAACCTTAAAAATAAGATTTCTACATATTTCTTTAACTGAAATCACTTTGGCTTCCAAGTTTAGCCTTTCCACAGAAATTACTTTCAAAAACCTTTTTGTCGTCTAATTTCAAAGACATTTTTAAACTGTATTTTTAACAATAAAACAACTTTAAAAAAAGAAATTATAAAGTTCACCTTTGTACAAAGAGTTTTTAGTCACTGTAAATATTACATTGATAATAAAGTTTTTTAAAGATACACTCACCTCATCAGTGGTGTTTATTTCTGATCTCTGATCATGTGTCTGTACTGTGCATCTGAAGTGTGATCTGTTGAGTAGTCACATAGTTATATGGATATAGGATATGTAAATCCTGGTGTATGAGTATGTGTGTGTCTGCTGAATTATTTGTGGGGGTGTTTTTCATTGTATGTCTGCTTTTGCATGTTGTATAAGCAGTAAACACTACTCTTTCTCTTTTGCATAGATTTGGATTTTCTATCACTTTTCTCCTTTAAATTCAGCAGTGGCATGTTCCGAATCAGGAACGTTTGGGCTCTCGATAAAGACACATCACGGTAATCAAAAATGTATTTGTCATGTGTCCAAATATTGTAAATATATAAGATTATACACACACACACATTTCTGAGGGTTATTACCCTGACACTTATTCCATCATTGACACATTTTATACATTATTATACTGGATAATGGACTGAATAGCGTTAATCACGATGTGATCGAGGGCCAAGCACAACACGTTATTTTTCTTTGATCATGTTAATCGTACTGTTCACTGACTCAAAACCACTGTCACAGATTGCTGTTGCAGTAGACCTCTGTAAACTGTGCACAGCATGTGTTTGTATGGCAGGAGTCTTGGTGATTGTCGTGTCTATCAATAAAGCCAAATGAAACTAACCAATTATCTAAACTACAAAAATGCATTAAGGACATAAAGGCCTGGATGACCTGCAACTTCCTGTTATTAAACTCAGAAAAAACTGAAATTATTGTGCTTGGCCCTAAACACCTTAGAAATTCACTATCAAATGACATAATTACTCTGGATGGCATTACTCTGGCCTCCAGCTCCACTGTAAGGAACCTAGGAGTTATCTTTGATCAGGATTTGTCCTTTAATTCCCACATAAAACAGATTTCAAGGACTGCCTTCTTTCATCTGCGTAATATTGCAAAAATTAGACATATCCTGTCTCAAAATGATGCTGAAAAACTAGTCCATGCATTTGTTACTTCTAGGCTGGACTACTGCAATTCATTATTATCAGGCTGTCCTAACAAGTCTCTAAAGACTCTCCAGCTGGTCCAGAATGCAGCTGCCCGTGTTCTGATAAAAACTAGAAAGAGATCATATTACTCCCATCTTGGCTTCACTGCATTGGCTTCCCGTAAAATTCAGAATAGAATTCAAAATCCTCCTCCTCACCTTCAAAGCTCTCAATGGTCAGGCCCCATCATATCTCAAAGAACTGATAGTACCTTATGTACCTACTAGAAGACTGCGCTCCCAGCATGCAGGTCTACTTGTGGTTCCTAATATCTCTAAAAGTAGAACAGGAGGCAGAGCCTTCAGCTATCAGGCTCCTCTCCTGTGGAACCATCTTCCAGATTTGGTCCGGGGGGCAGACACCCTCCCTACATTTAAGAGTAGGCTTAAAACTTTCCTTTTTGATAAAGCTTATAGTTAGGGCTCTTTGAGCTCTTAACTTATGCTGCCATAGGCTTAGATTGCCGGGGGACCCCCACCCCCATGATGCACTGGGCCTCTCTCTCCTCCTCCCTCTCTCTCTCTCTATCTATCCATCTATATCCATTAACACTTATGTTCTATTAATGCATTCAATAACCTAAACTTCTTCCCCGGAGTTGTCTTTCTGATTTCTGGTTTCTGGCTCTGCTTTCTGGTCTTACAGGTAATCTGGGCCCGTAGACGTCCGGATGACGGATTCCAGTCCCGGACCATCTGGCTCCATTGTTGATTTTCATTGTGCCTCTCTCCTCTATCCTTCCTTTCTCTCCTCTCAACCCCAACCGGTCGAGGCAGATGTTCTCCCACTCTGAGTCTGGTTCTGAGGGTTCTTCCTGTTAAAAGGGAGTTTTTTCTCGCCACTGTTGCTCATGTGGGAATGTTGGGTCTCTTTAAAGTTAAAACCTGAAGAGTTTGGTTTAGAACCTGCTCTATGTGTAAAGTGCCTTGAGATAACTTTGTTGTGATTTGGCGCTATACAAATAAAGATTGATTGATTGATTGATTGATTTCCTTCAATGTTTCATCGGTCTGAAACTTAAGAGTGCTGGGTTCATGTTTTTGCATAGTGTTCTTCTTCTGCATGTCAAAGCAAAGGGGTGCTTGGAACAAACCAAGACTGATTCACTGACTGATGGCAGTTTATGGCAGTATATGTGTAGGATCGTCCAGTGTCAGTCTGTGTCTATTCCATCACTGTCTTTTAACCTGATGCTTGAATGATTTATTAAGAAAACGATTGATGAGCATAGTTCTGCTGTTGCCGACTGCGTTGTGGGGAGGCTTGTAGAAGAAAAAACCTCCACCAAAGACTGAGCGGATCTTAAGAATGGTGCGAAGATGATACAGGGAGTGGATTAGATGCTTGTCTGAATTCGGAGATGAAGAGGCATGGATAATGAAAAGGTCGTAGTGACAGGATAGAATGACAGGTAAGTTACATTGAACATGTAAAAGGGGCGTTGATAATGAAATGAAAATGTGACGAGATCGAATGACAGGTAGGTTACAGTAAATGTGTGAAGGGGGTAGAGAAGGATCATTCACCATGGTTTGCATGGTTCTGCCCGCTGAAGTTGCAGGATTGGCGCTTGGGGGCAATGACAACCTGTGTCACTGCCGGGAGAAATTAGCTGCAGGGATCAGTGGAGCTGCGAATATGTGTGATCCTGGTACCTTGGTGAGGAGACAGCGGGGGCCCTGGTATCCTAGAGGCAGATGTCCCGGCTGAAGCAGAGTGCTGGCAGCCCTAAGTGCCAGAAGCGTTTACTAGAGGCAACTGGAGCCGGATGCCCCCAATAAAAGCTGCCTGCTCTTGAACTAGGTGAGAAGCCACGGTTGGATTGAGTAAATGACTAGATCCCTGACATCAAACATCCTGGCTGAATTGAAGTGGTTCGGATGGAGTGAAGAAACGGCAGGAGTCATTGGTATCCCGGTGCCCAATGTTCTGGTCGAAGTGAAGTGCTGTGGTTGGAGTGAGGAAACAGCAGGGGTCGCTGGCATCCTGGACCTGATGTCCACGACTAAGCGAAACGCTGCTATTGTATTGAGTAAGCAGCATGGGTTTCAGGCATCCTGGACCCGATGTCCCTGTCTAAGCAACGTGTTTAACTGCGCAAAACGATTTCTGGTTAATTGTAGTTTGGATACGTTGTGTCAGTAGCTTGCAACCCGGTGATTTAACAAGGACGATATAGAAGTGATTTCGGGTCAGTAGTATTTCTGATAAGTTGTGCCAGTAGCCTGCGACCCAGTGATTTAACAAGGACGATATGGAAGTGATTTCGGTTGTATTTATGATAAGTTGTGTTTTTTACATGCGACACGATATGTTTGAAGACAGATTATGCAGAAATGATGATTGATTAGATGTACTAGCAACGTGCAACCTGATTCGGTGGATGTTGTTGCCGCTAAGTAAACAATGAAGCTTTAGTTCAATGTCGCAGAGGTTGAAGGGAATGCATTCCTGTGCAGGAATCGTTGAAGGCAGGCGGCAGTTTGGTCGCTGATGTCGGGGTTGTGCCGTGGTCCTGCTCCTGAAAATACACTTAATAAGCTACTCTTTTGATTTGAGATAAATCTTTAAGTGAAGTTCATAAAGTAACTTTCTTTGCATCCATTTGACTCCCAATCAAGATACACTGGTAAGAATTGATTTACATTTACACAATTATTGAAATTTTTATTGACAGCCGTAGTCGATTCATATAATTGTATACTGATATTGTTCATCTTTTTTTTCAGCAGTGGGCAGTAAACAAAAAAAGCACAAGGAACAAATCTTCACAAGTAACATTTTTATTGACACCAAATTTAATACAGGATAGTTTCCCTCAGAAATCCACATTTTGGAGAAAATTATTATTGTTTCAGAAATAATGCAAAAAGAGAGATTGAGAAGAAGTGTTACCACTGCAGACAGTCTTGACGAAAGATACACACTGTGAGGAAAATCAACCAAGTTTCATTTAAATTATTTCTAAATTGAAACCTGTTGTTAAGAAATGCTCTCCCTCAACTCTCACTGCTTCATCTGTTTTAAAGTGGATGTTTGACAGGATTTAAATGAGCTGTAACTTAAAACTGGTGCTTATTCAAATCAGAAATGAGACCAGAACACCTGTCTGTCTGAGTGTGTCCCTTGTTATTTTCATACCTAAACAATCTAAAATAAACCAAGCATTTGTCGAGTCTTCATGTTGAATTTGGGAACAATTTGACTCATGGTTTTACTCTAATAATAGAGGTATGTATTCATGTGTCATTTTTCAAAGATCTCAAAGAAACAGAAAAAATATTTCAGTCATGTTGGCAGATTTGTGAAATATTGGTAAATTTGGTAATCATACCATTTTATCTTTCAGTAAATGTCTGGCATTGGTCATTACAACACAAAAACAACACTGTCTACACACAATTAGTGAACTCCATTTGTGAGGGTTAAATGAGGCCAATTTTGAAAACAGTAGTGCTCAGTAAATCTGTTACTGACTGTGAGATTGGAGTTTGGGATGAACTGACAAACATTTCTGAGACTGTTGGATATAATGATATTAGTGTTATTAATAGTTTTAATCTACATTTATATATTACCATGAACAATTTATTACCACTCAGTGGATAGTTTGATTTGTCCTGAAAATAATATATGAATTGCGAGGCTGACATAGTGAAGAACTCCAGAAATGTAAGGATTGAAAGCAAAGATGTCCAAAAAAAATAAAAAACACCTTTGGTAAATTAGATTATTAGCTCCCAACAACACCAAACACAATCCAGGGTTTCACTCCATATTTTTAGTGAGTAATTGCTCTAGAAACTTTTAAAGATACTTTTCATCTACTTCTAATCTAATCTGATCCTTGTCCTGATTGAGTGTTGCTCTTACAACAAGGTAGTTTTCCTGCTCTGTGTAGAAACAGTAGAGGTAACACCAGACTGCTGGGCAGAGAGAACCAGGGGGTAGACAACCAAAAACCACACATCCCAGTCTCCCCCAGTTGACCTGAGGCAAACAGGATAATAGAGAGTAAATTCTGAACAAATCTCAAAATCAGCACTCCAAATATTGCCATGATGATATAGAAAGCCCTTAGTTTTGATTGGTGAACCTGCTGTCTGGACCCGCCCTCTTCCCCTGGCCCTGGACGAATCAGAACCCAGAGAACCGAAAGGCTGCAAAAACAAATAATAACTAAAGCGAAGGCTGTCATAACAAGATACAGCATGGAGACTGGCTTGCTGTCTTTTATAAGCATCACACCTGAGGGTGCAATGCACAGCAGCCAAACACAGCCAATGGTGATATTTCTGATTCTGATCCCATTTGCCTTCTTCAGGCCCAGGTAGGTGACAGGTTGAACGACAGCCAGGTAACGCTCCAAGCAGGTCAGGATGTGAAAGAGCATCTGTCCGAATATGTAAATGTTGAAAAAGTAGATACCTGCTGTTTTCACTTTTAGGAGCTCAGTTCGGGCACCAAAACAGATCAGGATGGACCCGAAGATATTCATCAGGTCAAGTACGACCATGTGGTAGGTGAAGACGTCTGAGTGGCTCATCACCATCCCGGAGCGCTGTTGCCGCCAACGCTGGTGGCCCAGGTAGAGGACCAAGATGCAGAGAGGGAGGAGGAGGATGATAATGGTGATGGAGAAGGTTGTCATGCTGACATGGCCAGTTGTGGAGGTGAAGCACTTGAACAGGATATCAAGGGATGAAGGTAGAGGATGAGGAAGAAGAGAGGAATTGGAGGAATTGACAGACATAACTCTGGATGAGGGTCAGGGAAAGAGTGAAAAAGAGAGAAAGATAACAAAATCAAAACTAAATCAAGATGACAAGAAGAAACATTAACTTACCGTGACTGAGAATCGCTAAAGCCATGTCTCAAACAATTTTAAACCATTTTTGAATCTTTAGTGAGTTCAAACTGAAAAACGTGATTGATCTACACTATCCTCCCATAATATCTTACATAAAGGGACACAAAACACTACATCTTATAAGTCCTTGAATTTTGTGAGTAATTTGCAAATAATAAAAACAGTTAACGTTTATGATATTTTACAGATTGGGCGGTCCAATTTAATACAATTTACAAGAAAAAAGGGTTCAGGTTAAGTTTGTTTAGTTGTACTTAATCAATATATTTGGCTTCAGATGTAGTCGTTAGTTGCAAAAAATCGAATTTATTTACTCCAAATAACAGAAAACCCAAACATCCTCCATTTCTTTGAGAGGGTCATATATATAAGAAATGTGCTAATTGTAGAGTTTTATATGAAACAACCTATTACGCTAGTACTATAGGTAGTTTGACACACAAACCCACACTTTTAAAGTTAGTCAATCAATTCAGTAATTATTAAGGGTTGAATCATGAAAAACTTTTGCAACTACATGGTAGTAGAATAGGAGTTAAAAAAAACCTCTAAAATATTAAAATACTATACAGACATCATATTTTAAACTGAATATCTAACTATGAAGTTACTTTCAAAAGCTTTGTCTAAAGTTTTTCTGTATTTTAAACAAAAAAACTGACGAACCAAAAGAATAAAGTTCACTGTCATACAATGACTAGTATAAAAATACACTCACCTTATCAGTGCTGTTTATTTCTGATCTCTCTGATCTTGTGTCCGAGGTGCGTCTGAAGTGTGATCTGATGTGTCAGCCACATATTTATATGTAAATCCTGGTGTATGAGTATGTGACTGCCTGTTCAATAACTGGTGGGGATGTTTTGATTGTCTGTCTGTTTTTGCATGTTGTATAACCAGTAAACATCACTCTTTCCTTTGGCATTGCTTTTAATTTTATATCACTTTTCTCCTTTAAATTTGGCACCAACAGGTTTCAAAAGAGGAAATTTGGACCTCAATAATGACACATTACTGTGATCGAAAATGTGTCATGTGTGCAAATAATGCAAATATATCTGATTAATAGATTACATACAAAAATACATACACACAACACCTCTGAGGGTCATAACTCTGACATTTATTCCATTATTTAGACATTTTATGCATTAATGTACTGGATAATTGATGTAGTAGTAGACATAAACTGACAATAATGTTATATTTAGAAATTAATATTTATTGTATACTCATTTTGTCAACATTTCAAAAGTGGACAGCAAAGAAGCACAAATACAAAAAAAAATCTTTACGAAGTAACATTTTTATTGTCACCAAATGTATTACAGAGTAGTTTTCAGCCAAACATTTTCAGAAATAATGCAAGAAGACAGATTTGCACAAGTGAATTATTTCTACATTGAATCCTGTTGTTTAGAAATGTACACACTCTCCTCTTTCCCTGACTATGTGTCATTAAAGTGGATGCTTGACAGGATTTAAATGAGCTGTAACTTAAAACTGGTGCTTATTCAAAACAAAGATGTCAACAAGACCAGAACACCTGTTGGTCTGGGTGTGTCACTTCTTATTTTCATACCTGAATAATCAAAACACACTTCTGCCCAGTCATGTCAAATATATTAAGAGTTGGTAACTTCAAATAGTAACATTAATAAATACTAATAAATACATCTTATATTACTAGTACTACTACTATATAATAGTATATAATAATAAAGTGAAATATATCTTAGTCAATTCTGAAAAATTGGACTTTTAGAATGGACTGTTGGACTACGTAGTCTCATCTATTTTTAGTAGTTCACAGTAAAATGCCCTACTCTGAATCTCCTGATGATTCTGTGTTGTTCTTACTACACAACAGTTTTCCTCCTCGGTGCAGAAACAGTAGAGGTAACACCAGACTGCAGGGGATACAGAACCAGATTCCAGACACCAGAATACAACAGCGGACTTCCTCACTCACTGCTGGTGTGGCATTAATTGAAAGAACTAGCAGATGGCCCCCAAACCTGAACAACAGAGCTACCATTATAGCCATAATGGTGTAATATCCCCTCATCTTTGCCCGGTCCCTGTTCCCAACCCCGTCACCCGGCCCTGGACGAATCAGAGTGTAGAGAACAGAGGCGCTGCAGAAGGAGACGACAACTATGGAAAGAACCGAGAGGGAAAAACTGATGAAGTTGCTTATGCTAAAAGCCAGGATGTTTTGAGCCAACAATGCAAGTAAAATCAACCAAACGCACGCAATGGTGACATTTCTGATTCTAACCCCGCCCCTCTGTCTCAGGCTCAGGTAGGTGATTGGAAAAACAACAGCCAGGTAGCGCTCCGCACAGGTGAGCATGTGAAAGAAAGTCTGTCCATTTGAGGTGGCCGAGAAAAGCAAGAGGCCAGTCCTCACCAACTGTGGCACGTTGGTGTAGACGCCACAGACATAGAAACCACATCCAAAGATGCCAATTATCTGCATGGCAACCTCGTGGTAGGTGAAGATGTCGGAGTGACTCGTCGCACCTGAACTCTTTTTAAGCCAACGTTGGAGACCCAGGTAGAGGACAAAAGTGCAGGGAGGGAGGAGGAGGAGGATGTTGGTAATGGTGAAGGAAGTGAAGATGAAGAATGTGGCTCTGTAGCTGAAGCAGCCTGAGGGAGGTTGGGGGGAGGGATTGGATAAGTTGGAGAGGTGAGGAGGAAGAAGGGAGGCATTATAGACAGACATAGCTGATTATAAGGTGGTGTGAAGAGGAGGAGGAGAGGAAGATAAGGAAAGAGGACAAAGTCTAGGTGAGACATGGTGAAAAAATAGTCAAACAAACTAAACTGTTGGATATACAAGTCAACATGATATTAAATTACTCCTATTGGAAAAGGCTCTCAGCTGTCTAATGTCTTGTAAAAGAAACACCTTTTTAAAAATCTAAATTAAAAATGGTAAGTCATACAATTAAAGACATCTACCTTGTTTGTTCTGTCTGCTGTGTCTCTGAACTCACTCTCCTGCAGAGCTCTGGGATCTGCTGCAAATATATACTCATGCTTATGCGTGAGGATTTCATGCTTGCGTGCATGGAGACATACAGTAGATGGACAGTGGGAGTTTTTGCATGTCAAAAAGCTATTAAAGGTTTCTAATTTATGCACTGATACTTTAAACTTTGGATGTCAGTAGGCAAATGTCCTGCTCGGATTTTCCTTCCACTGGCACGTCAGACTGCAGGATCAGACTTGCTCAAGGACATTTCAGCAGGGCAGATACTAACGCAGAACTTAAACTAACCACGAGACCACCCCTTGACATTGTCAGGAAGATGATCATTCTGCTTTATGTTTATAATTGAGGTTGTGATGGTGCACTGGAGATTATTAAATTTAAAAAATGTTACTAAAATGTAAGTTAATGGGGTGAAAAAATTGAAACAATGGAAACAAATTGAATGTTTCAATGTAATGTAGGGATGTTGTATATTATTGCACAGGTGTTCCTAATAAAGTGCTTGGTGATTGTATTTTCACAGCCAAAACTGATTAATTTGTCAAGTCAGTGTTGTCGTTGTTTCACACCATTTAACATGAAAATGTTAGATGCAATGCAATAAAATTATATATTTAGTGGATTGTGAAGCCTTACAAGTGTTGTTTTCTGTATTCTACTCTACTATCGTCTTGTCTGCTTTTTTTCATTCATTTGGATTCAGTGCTTTGCCTGCGACATGTTAGTTTTCCTGCTCTGTGTAGAAACAGCAGCGGTAACACCAGACTGCTGGGCAAACAGAATAGCAATCCAGTTCTGAGCACCACACAAGAATCTCCACTGACATCGATTAATGATCTATACACAATCATACAAACCAGAAGCGCAATAAACCTCAACAGCAGCACTCCCATAATGGCTGTGACGGTGTGAAATGCCCTCTGTTTTGATTGGTCGACCTTATTCTTGTCCCTGCTTCTATCGCCTGGCAGTGGACGAGTAAGAGCATGGAGGACGGAGAGGCTACAGAAAGAGCTGACAAACAAGGAAATAGCTAAGAGGGAGAAAAAAGGGGCGATGGGGATTAAAGGGTAGTATATATACATGAAACCTATCCATGGAACACACAGCAGCCAAATACACCCAATGATGACATTTCTGATCCTGACCCCATTCCTCCTTTTCAGGCCAAGGTAGGTGATGGGGTGAACAACAGCTAGGTAGTGCTCCACACAGGTCAAGCAGTGAAAGTGAGTCTGTCCAGGTATGATGAGGGAGAAAACACAATACCCAAACAACGATATCTGCTCATTTTCCATGATGTTGTCATAAATGTGGAAGCCACATCCCAGCAAGCCAAAACCCTCTATGGTCACCATGTGGTAGGTGAAGATGTCGGCGGAGCTTGTTGCTGTCGTAGAACTGGATCGTTGAAGCCTCCATCTTTGGAATCCCACGTAGAGCACGAGAACAGACAGAGGGAGGAGGAGGAGGATGTTGGTGGTCGCATAGACAAAGAGGATGATGGAGGACTCTTTGGAGCAAGTTAAAGTAGAGTGGTTTGATGAACATGGATAGGACGCATTGTGGCAGGATGACGAGTTGATGGACATGTGTGATCACCAAAGGTTGCTGAAGGAGAAAGAACAATGAGAGTTCTTTGTCTTTCTAGATTTCTAGCAACTATGACTTCAGATACCATCATCCTAAGTAAAACTAAACAATAATTCATTTCAGCAAATGCCCCAAAAACAACATATGTGACAGTGTTTAAAAGGGGGATTTGAATTTTGAATGTCTATGTAAAAAACCAGGGCTTCAGTCAGCTCTGAATGTTTAGTTTGCAAAGTAACCTCAAGGTTGTTTCAAGGGGTTGTTTGCATTGACTACAAAATTTGAGTTAGTTAATGTCTGTCAGGTACTTATTCTTGCACCTTAATTTTTCTGTCAAAGTTTTTAATCTTGTGTACTGATAAATTGAGTGTTTCATGATGACCCAAGACCTCCAACTACAGTATAACAGACAGAATATTGTTTGTTTACCTTCACAAATCTCACATATTTATCTCACATGTTAACAGTCACATGTTTTTCTGACTTTAAACATTATATCATGATGCAGATATTCATCTTTATCTTGCTAGGCTCCCTGCAGAGACACAGAAGACATTATTATATAACTATTTCCCCTGACTGTGTAGTGCTAATCTCAACAAATTAAAGGATAAAGCAGTCATACTCTCAATGTTTCTTAGTCAACAAATCTCATGTGCAAAGTCAAACATACACTGATCCTAATTACAGGTATTGCATGTGCATTCAAAGCCTAAAATATCTTAAACTAAGATATTTAAGAAAAATATTACCAACACATCAATGAGCCACATCGCTGCACTGGGTGACATATTCTTTCACAATAAAGATAACTATATGGTGGTTTTAGTTTGTTTAGAAAGACTAATAACAATCATATTTTCAGGATTGTTGCTCTGTTTACAACTTCATTAACTTCTAGTGCTACATATCATAACTATTTTGACTTTGTACATCGTTAATTTCTCAAAAACTTCAGTAATTAATCAAAGGAATTGCAATATTATAACTGGAGTAAGAGGTGAATGTTTGCAAGGAAAATATATTTTAAAATGCGAACTAAAACATTTCAATTTCAATAGACCTGTTTCGTTTACTCCAAGTGAGAAGTATTAATAGACACTGTCGCATGTCATACGTCAATCAATAAATGATGAGTGAGCATTTAAAATTTTAGAACTAACAAATAGGTAAAAGATTAAATATATTTAAGTGCTTTAAATAAGACAAACCTTGAAGATGTTTCTTTGCTTTCCACACGGCTGGGCTGCTGTATGCAAGTGTCTGCCAGAGGAGAGTAATGAATGGTACAGTATGTTTGTGTAACATGTCAGATATACAGCACATACTGGGTTCTTTACGTGATAAAACACCAGGAATAATCACCTCTTTAGGGAAATGTTCTTTCCATCTGCTGCTGCAATGCAGGCAAAGTGAAGTGATGAAGTGGCTTTGTGGTTTACAGACATTGCACACTGGGTCATTAAGTCTGTCACCACAGGTCTGACATGCCGGCCAACAATGATTGATTCCCGGACCTTCATAAAGGACTTCCAGATTACTATTTGTACTGCCATATTCTTAGAAACTGCTTCAGTCTGTAAGTCCACATCAGTAATGGCGGCATTTTAGAAACCACCATTCAAGGTATAGGTGTCAACTTCAAGAAGGGGGATTTCTGGGTCTGGTTGGTTCGGCGGACTCTTGATTCCATAGAGAGGAATAGTCAGGCCAGAAAAGATACATGAAAGGTGTTGAATCTGTAAATTCCCTTAACATGTACATTTATTATACACTTATAGATGTGTTTTTAAGTGTAGTTGTTTATGGACTGGATGCATCATACAGACTGTGGTGACTATACTTTGAAAGTTAGAGCCAATTACGTCAGATGGCAAAACAGGTGTGAGAGTAACAATGAGAGTTTTTTCTTCGTGCAGTTTGGACAATCATGTGATGTGTATATTACATATATAAGATGATTCAATAAACATTAATAGCTAAAGTGAGTCAGAATAGTTTTTAATAGGGCACTCATCTTGTCTGTAGTATTTATGTATAGCTTTATTATTATTGTCATTATTTAGACAAATACAGTATATTTCACTGGTACCAATAACAGAAGTCTATATAAGTACTGACTAAGCTTATATGTACCTTTTCCTTAATGCATGATATAGTTATCATTTAAAGCAACTAATTTTAATTAATTATTATTTTAAATATATAATAAATTGAATAACTTTTTGTTACACAAAATCCATCTTTTTTTCAAATGCATATCCCATATTTCTTATTTTGTGATTCAGTTTCTCTATAAATTAACCCCGTAATAGATGATTGTACTAGAGCTTAAGAAGAATAGAGAAAGAATAGAAGATAACATTAATCCTCGGCTAAAGTCTTACTTAATACTTTAAATGGTTATGTTTTGTGAAACCACTTTCATTTCATATGCAAATATATTCATTTCGTGCATTCATCCCTATGAACATTTGACAGAATTCAAATGACATTTATGTAAGTAATCACTGCTGGTAATTCAAATTAAGTCCTTGAGGCCAAAGCAGCTGTCTGCTGTGTGCACATGGGTGTATTGTTTCAATCAAATATTGGACATGACTGTATACAAAAGATTGTGTGTGCAGTTTCCTTTAAATTGTCATACAAAATACCAGATTTATGGTAACATTGATATGTTTCTGATATGTGTTTGATTGTTCTTTCTCTTTATTGTATATGTTTAAGATGTTTGATAAACTTGAATTGGCGTATTTCTGAATGAGGAAAGGAGTTCCCCACTTGTAGTATCTAAAATTACCACAAGATGGCAGTATTTATCTCTAAAATGGGAACTGGGCTCTTGAGCAAATGAGTAATTTTCTGACCTGCCTCATAGAGTGTCTCAGTAATCTACCAAAATACTCATTTTAAATTTCTGTCCACAGACAGATATGTCCGATCCATACTGAAAACTGATCATCTAAAAGTCTGTTTTTATCTATATGATGTAGTTACTGTTTTTTGTTTGTTTTTGTACTTAATTTGCGATTTATTTGCCTTTTTTTGCCCCACTTTCTTTTTGTTGTTGTTGTTGCTTTGGTTATTTGTTTGTTAGCTTGTTTTAGTTAGTTATCCATAGTTGGCTACAGGTGCACAAACACAGCTGACAAGGACTCTGCTAGCCAAATTATGCTTTTTGTGAGTTAAATATTTAGTCTTCATATCATATATGATCATATGTACTTGCCGGTATAACAATTAACAGAACTGGGCAATAACACAGGTAATAGTGATAGTGGTAGGGCTTACAATTTGATATTCAGTAATAACATTTCAGTCACTATTCCTCCTTTTACTTACTTTTGCTGCCTATTTTGACCTGGCTCAGGGAAGTAACAAAAGCAAATGAAAACTGAACAAGATGAAACAAAATTCAGTTGATTAAATAAACAAACAAAGGAAACCAAAGAACAAATAATAGGGTGTGGAGAAGACTCTGCTGGCTGAGAAGGAAAGGTGGAGGGAGGCCTTCTTCTGACAGGACCAATGATTGGTGATGTGCTAAGAAGGGCGTAAGCCAGTATGTGGTCTCCCCCAAGAATGGAAATACTTTACATAGCATTCCTTCAGACACATTAGGAAACGGTTACACAAGTGACATTGTCTTCAAATTAGTGATTGTCTTCATGACAGACAACCCCAAGTTAGATACAAGATCTATAACATTGCGATGAAGGCCGAGATGAATACAGTGCAGCACTTCTGATGGACCTCAAACCTAAGTAGAATGAACCAAAGTATGTTTGAATGAGTGGTACCTGGCTACCAGCCAAAACATTTAAGAGAAGACAAACCCATCCAGTGAGAAGAATTTAGTGGTATCTAGTGGTAAGGTTGCAGATTACAACCAACTGAATACCACACCCCTCCCCCACACTAAACACCTTGTGCCAGTGTTTGGTTTGTCCATTCCAGGCTACTGTAGAAACATAGCAGTGCAACACAGTGGGCTCCACGAAAGAGGGTTCACTCCCTATATACTGTAGATATAAAGGGCTCATTTTAACGAAAACACATTTTTGAATCATTAAAACTTGTGAATATTATTTTATATTTTCTGCCATGTCTATTCTGCTAGATGCCACTAAATCCTACACTCTGTACCTTTAAATAACAATAAACTGATATATTTTAGTTTTAGTCCTTTATTCATGTAACACCCAAGCCAGGTTGTAACATATGGGGGCTTGTCCAGAATTGGGAATATGATGGAGACTTAATATTGATTTCTTTCAAAGGACAGACTGCTGTGTGATGTGTTACCTTGGCGAATATACAGAGTGTATGTGTAGGTTGTTAGTCTCTACAAAAGGAAGAAAATTACGGCTCTCAGTAACTCTTATTTAGATGTTGTGTGTTCTTAGCTGCTAGCTTGCCACTAGTAGCTTTGCTTGCATTTGTTTGGTATTAAGCCAATTGAGGACAGGACTTCTCTCACTAGGGCTTAGCTAACGTTAGCTGTTGATGGTCATTAAAGATCTGCGAAGATTAGGCTGGCAGTTTGTTAACAATATTATTGTTTTCTTTTTCTACATATTAAATATAGAAGATGCAATATGTAGGTGTGAAGGCTTTGGAGTAATTTAAAGGCATCTTTGACAAACCTGATAACTCACTAATGTAAGTCACATGAAATGTAACTAATTACTTTTGCAATTTAATAATGTAATTGCTTTTAATTGATTACAGTTTTCAAGAAACTTACTCAACACTGATCATAAAAATAAATGTATTTCCAGTATCACTGCATTCAGAACAAATAGCATCAGTGAATTCCTGACTTAAGACATTTTTTATTTTTGTTTTGTTTTGAAGCAAACATCTTTTTTTTCAATTACTTTCTGAGGAACAGCATGTCTGTTTCAGTATGCGAAAAAAAAACACACACAGGGAGTTTCCTGTTACAGTGGGCAGGAGCAGAAGGGGAGGAGTGAGGAGGAAGAGGGAAAAGTGGGAGGAGAGGACAGAAGGAATGTCCGAGCCGAGGCATTGTATTTGGTTATCGCACAACCAGAGAGAGAGAGAAAGAGAGAGAGTGAGGAGGGAGGAGGGAGGGAAGGAATAGTCCCTCTGCTGGGAAGTAGAAACCCTCTCAGAAGGAGGTGTGACTCATTTACTCAGCCGTCGACTGAGAAGCAGCTCTAGTGGAAACTGCTGCAGTCAAGGATCAAACGGCCAATAAGTGTGAGTTGACTGATTGCGGCAGGATTTCATTTTTAAGACTAATAGACTGATTGGAACCATTAGCAGCATTTTTGAAGATTGGAAGTCTGATTCACAAACTGGAATTCTGATCTACAGATTTTAAAGATCTATTGCATGGACAGCAGGCTGATTGGAGAATAAAGGATTGATTGGTTGATTGATACCAAGTGTCATTGACTAATAAGAAGCTTGATGTGATTGGAAGTAGGACTGCTTTTATCTGACAGCTCACTGACTGATTGGAGATCTTATTGGCTGATTTCATATCTGATCAGCTGATGTGGATTGATTGCTGAGAATCCTGATTGGAAGATTTGACACGTGGTAGGACTGGGAGCTCAGTCAACTATCTTGAAGGCTAGCTGACTGATTGGAGGCTTTGTTTTTGGCATCAGGATGAGCGGAGCTGGAGAGGTGGTCTGTGAAGGCTGGCTGCGAAAATCACCTCCAGAGAAAAAGCTGCGGCGATATGTGAGTACTTAACTTTTATTTTAGCTTTTAATACAAATCTCAGAACACATCTAGTGGTTTGAGTGAGTGTGTCGGCATATATATACCTTGTTCAAGGACTTCATCACAGAAGTACTGACTGTTCATGGAAATACTCCTGTGTACTGTATTTGTTTTTTTTTAAGGAGACTTGAAGATAAGATCCCGGTTTCATTACTGTTTACTCACCCAGTCATTTCCTAAAGTTACAGACTCATAATCATAAAATAATAAAACACTGAACAGGACACAACTCTTAGCTGTTCCAGATGGACAGGAACTAATGTCACCTTTTAGATTTTCTTTGGTCAATCAGATTATAGATTACTTACTTTTTTTTCACAGATTTATAGAAACAGTCAAAAGTGAATATTTTGCCTTGATAGTGAGCATGCAGAGTATTTACTATAGTATAGTATATACTGCATATATGTATGTATGTATTTATACCTATTTAAATAGGTATATTCTGTTTATTTATCTGAAGGACTACATTGATAGTCGAAAGTTGGGGGGGGGGGGTGGTTTGCTTGCCATTTGGAAGAAGAAACAAATTTAGAGTCCTTGTTAATAAACTTACAGTAGATATTATTATTATATTTCACAGACACCTGATTGGTACCAAGTGAGTGCTAGCAAATATGATGATCTAAAGAACGACTTGCAAAATGTTCTTAATTTGGGACCCATGTATCCTTAAATGACCTTCACAATTAAAAAACACACTTACTCAAAGCCAAAACTGCTATTTTTAACACACAGATTTGTTTTGTAAAATATATCACGTGTCCACACTTTCCAAACTTTTATTACCAAATGACTTTTACCTCTTCTCAAAGGGAAAGATCACGATTTGTAAGAGCAAGTTTCCAACTAGTTAAACTGCAAAAATTTTCAGGTATGCATCTTTCCAAACTGAAAACCTGGCTGTGTGCCCAGACTGGATACCATAGACGTGCACAAGTTAACAGTTTTTAAGGAATTTGTCTTACTTAAACTTATTTATTTATGTTACATACAAAGAAATCCACAAAACCTGATGATCTTTATTGGTTGAATAATTGAATGAAGCATTTGTTTAATATGCTTGTTTTTTTTCCAATTGTCAATCCACAAATAGGTGCTATTGATTCCAACTTATATATAAGTTGTAATATATACTGTATATATGTATACTATATATATGTAATATAAAATGTCATTAACCAAAATCCCAAAGAGGTTCTGGGACAATTCAAAGCAGCACGAGGCAGTTTGTCCAACGCTTTCCAGTAAAGAAGCAGCTTAAACACACACACGCACACACACACACACACACACACACACACACACACACACACACACACACACACACACACACACACACACACACACTGCATATCTGGCATGCCTGGCCAGTGAGTTGAGCTAATCTCATCTCTCCTCTCCATATTTCCCCTTATTCTTTCATTCTTTGTTTCCAGAAAGAACATTGTCTTTTGCTCTCTTCTTTTAGCATAACTGTCTTTCTCTTTCATTCATTTACTTTCTCTTCCTCTTCTCTTGTCAAATGCTTTCTTTTCTCAGAAAAAAGTTTGCACAGAAAGTGAAGGAGGAATAAACAGGGCAGAAGAAAAGTTGTTGTTTAGAGACAGGAAAGAGAACTTGCCTTTACCACAAATGTCTAGAAGATCAGCTGGGGTTTCAAAATGAGACTTCTGTTGAAACAAAGGTATAAAGAACTGCTAAAGAACAAATGAATAAACAGTAAAACAGTCCTGAGAGGTTTATTTGTTGTTACAATGACAACTTCATTACCCACAATCCCCTTTTAGCTGCCATCATTGTCACCCCAGAAGGGAACAAAGCACTAGAAATAAAGTTTTAAGTAGGCCTTCCTCGGCAGGTGGGAGCAGGGAAGAAGAAGATAGAGGAGAGGTGGATGCAAAAGTGGAAAAAGAAAACAAAACAAGAGTAAGAAGAGGTGGAGAGAGAGAAGAAAAAAAGGTTATGTGTACATTCAGCTCCGAGTTTCATCTCTATATGGGTATATACAACCCATTGTGTACACACATACAATGTCTGGCCAGCTGTGTGTCTACTGTCAACACACACACTCACACGAAGCATCTCATAATGGCTGCAGCAGGCGGAGTGTGTGTTCATATGTTCATGTTAAGCATTGGGCCAAAGTTCGTGGAGTATACCTCGTCATACACTCACTGTTCTGTTGAAAGCTGTGTGTGTGTGTGTGTGTGTGTGTGTGTGTGTGTGTGTGTGTGTGTGTTTTCCCTGAGTTATGTAATAAACTAATCGCTCTCAGCTGGGCTGGGTTGGATGAGGAGGCCTCCCTCAAGATTTAGAAGATTTGGAAACACACACACACACACACACACACACACACACACACACACAAACACACATTGGAACAGGACCGAGGAGAATGATGAGGTAAATTCTGCAGCCTTCAGTGCAAAAAACAAATGTTACACACACACACACACACACTCTCACAAAAAGGTCGGACACAGTTTAAGAACAGCTGGATCTGTAAAGGAGACCATCCTGTGTTAAAGATATCACAGGTTCGATCCTTAGACTGTATATAAAGATGTATAAGGACGGACATACCTAGATGTGAAGTCACCTTTTGGTTTGCATTGGAGCCAATGTGAAGCCCAGAGTTGCTGCTTCATGGTTAACGTCATCTTTTCCGGCTCCAAAGATCCCGCACATGCTCAGTGGCGTCTACCTTACACAGAACTACTCTATGAAGACTGAAAATGTGATCGCTGCTGTTAGTCTTCCTCTCCTTTCCTCTCCTTCTAAACAAACTAACATGACTCTTTGTGGCGAAGAAACATGTCACCCAGTGCAGCGGTGTGTTTTTAATAGTTTTTGGAAAACAATGGTGGTCTATAGCACAGAGGAATAAGATATATCAGGCTTCAGATACACACACAAGTTGGTTTTGCTCTGCAGATAAGAATAGCTGCCATTTCCATTTTGGGGAGTTGGTAAGTAAGTGATAATAAACAACAAGTTGCATATACAATAAAAGTGTGACAGTAAGGGATTAGCAGGAGGTAATTATTGTGCTGACACCACACTGTAACATTTACCACAGGCAAAGAGAGAAGTTGTGTAGCTAACAATGCTAGCATCAACTATTAAATTGTTGCAATGGTCACCAGTAGTTTACAGTAATTTACCTTATGCATTGATTCAAGACGGCACTTAATTTAACATGTCTTTCCGTAGACATTTCAGCCATAAGTAAATGTTTTATTTCAGTTTCCTTTACAAGATCTACCGCCATCGTCAACATATTGAAAGTGCTGCAATGCCACATGAATGCATCGGTGAAAACTCAGCATTTACTGTAAAGGCGATCCAAAAAAGGAGGAATAGATCAGTAAATAAGGAAGTGAAAGGCGGGTAATTTGTTATTCAGGTTTGGTGTTAATTTGGGTTTGGAAGCAGGATGGAGGAAGTGTTGTTTTAGATCCATTGTGGCTTCTTCCTGTCAGGGTCAGAGGTCAAAGGAGTAAACAAAACAAAAAGAGGGAAGGAGAAATGAGGTGGGCAAAGATTAGAGAAAGAGGACAAAAGATTATCATTATTAAATTCACATTGCTTATATTAGAGGTAGCTCAATGTGGATAAATAGGAATATATATACAGGCAGTTTAAAGAATTATTGAACTTTAGTATGTTTGTTAAGTACACAAAAAAGACAGAACTTATTTAATAAAACCAATGAAAACCAATAAAACAGTCAAAAAAGCAGCTGCACCAGCACCTTGTAAGTTTAAACTAGTTACAGTGTTAAATGTTTATGAAGACGTGATTGACGCATGACTTAATTCAAACTGGTTGCACCACACAAACTGGTTCTTACGTAGAGATAAGTTTTTATTAAATATGTACACCCACTGTCTGACAAGTGTAACGGCTGCTTAGATAACTGAACCAACCGGCAAAGCTAACGTTAATTAGCTGATATATGACTCGTTTAGATTGAAGACTCACAAATACGGTCAACATACCAATATTTCTCTAAAGTTACTGTATGTGATAGCTTGTGATGCTACTTCCTACAGATGTTTCCTAGCAACCAATTTAAACATTACCAAAGTCTTTACAAGCTAAGACATAAGCCATATTTCTCTAAAGTTACTGTATGTGATAGCTTGTGATGCCACTTCCTACAAATGTTTCCTAGCAACCAATTTACACATTACTAAAGTCTTTACAAGCCAAGACGTTAGCCATATTTCTCTAAAGTTACTGTATGTGATAGCTTGTGATGCCACTTCCTACAGATGTTTCCTAGCAACCAATTTACACATTACTAAAGTCTTTACAAGCCAAGACGTAAGCAAGCTAATAGTTAGTAAGAACTTAGCTGATATAATAGCTGGTTCTGTTCCTTTAAGTAGAAGCCATGTAGGAAAGTGTTTCCATATTAGTTGCTTCTACCCTGCTGCTTTCTTTTTGGCCTGCAGCCTGAAGACAACGGATCATCAAACAGAGTGAAGTGCGAGGGGGTGTGGAGGACAGAGTATAAACACACACACACACACACACACACACACACACACACACACACACACATCTACTGCCATCTCTTTGCGGCATTTCCTTTTCAGCTACTTCCTCTTCCTGTCTGTGTTTGGGGGTGAGAGAGAGAGAGAGAGAGTGAGAGAGAGAGAATGAGAGTGAATGAGAGAGGAAACGTGCTCTACAGTATTTACTTTGATTGGCGAGCAGTTTGATCTCGCTCTCATACACACACACACACACACACACACACACACACACACACACACACACACACACACATACATATATATATACCGCAAACACACAAGCTTTGGTGTCACGTTGGTTTTGTTGAGAAACGCCATTACTAACAACACACAGACACACATTATATTTAGAGGCTAAAACAAGAACAAAAAGCTCAGTCTTATATTTTGTGATTAGATAGTTACAGAGCAAAACTAAATTATGTAATTCCTGTAATCAGAAAAACACTGAGATCATCATCTGGGCAGAGAGAGAGAGAGTGTGTGTGTGTGTGTGTGTGAGAGAGAGAGAGTGTACACGATGTTATTAAATTAAATAAGTCCTTCCTCATGCTCCACTTCACTCCTCAAAATAATCATGACGTGTCTTTCACACATACACACACACACACACACACACACACACACACACACACACACACACCACTTACTCACTAATACTAATACCCCTATCCCCCCCCCCCCCCCCCCCCCCCCCCACACACACACACACACACGGGTTGGTGAGTCATGTCCAAAATATGAGGTGTCATCATAGCTCCTACCCATTATGCTCGCTGTGGGGATGGCAAAAACCTGAGAGAGGTGACAAACATTTAGCAATTCTCTGCGGTGGTGACTTTGTAATGTTTAGTTAACATTCATGTGCACCGGAGTGTAAAACCTCCGACAATGTAAGACAGACACCAGCAGTAGAGGAACATGATAGAAATTGAAACATTACCTAAACTGACCTTGTAAACAATAATCTATACATCCATTATGCAACCTTGAGGCTGCAGGATCTTTACTGAAGCACTGGACAGAATAAATATACATGTATACGCTCTATTTTTCTATTCAGGAAAACCTCCCCACTAGTAGCTCTATTAAATATAGCATTGTAAGTTTTTGCCTGTAACGCAAAAACTTACAATACTCACTGGAGGTCCAAAATGAAAAGAGAAAATGTTCACTTACATGTTTTGAACCAAACATACAGTACAAAAACAGCAGTTTGATAAATATTGAATACACTGTAGTGCGTGTAGTGTTTTTTTTAGTTTGACTACCTTATACATACATACACACAATATTCTCGTTCTCTCGACTATCTCTGTCTCTTTCTGTCTTTCTCTATCAGAGTAATTGTAAGGTTCATGAATATTAGTCATAGTAAGTCATGTAAGTTTATTTAAAGTCTAATAGAAATGCGTCTTCAAAGGTTGATACTGAGAGCTTTTGTACTGATCCAACTGTTGATTTTATGTGCAGATATTTAATTCACATAAACCATATTTGTGTGGGTTAGTATTAATTCTCACACTCTCTTTGACTGCAGGCATGGAAGAGGCGTTGGTTCGTGTTGCGTAGCGGTCGGCTTAGCGGGGAGCCGGACGTCTTGCAATACTACAAGAACCAGCAGTCCCGTCGGCCAATCAGGACCATCAACCTGAACCTGTGTGAACAGGTAAATGCATTTTCCAATGGTTAAAGTATCTTATACAATGGCTTGTCTCGACTAAGTAGCTTTTTTATCCTTAAATTGATGAACAAAATTAATTAATTTGCCAAGAAGATATTTTGATAGTATTTATTAACAAAAATAGTTTGATGCTTGAGCTTGTCAGTTTGAGTGTGTAGTGTATAAATGTTTATTTTTCAACATATATTAATTTGTTTCTACAGTAGATAAGTCATTTTTTAATATGAAATAGTTTATGTAAATGTAATAGTTAATAGTAAATGTGCTCCAGTTTGTTAATAAAGTAATATAAGATGTGATCATTTTAATTAACATAGGCTTGACAGGTAATTGCATTGATTTTGTACAATTCATCTATTAGTCTACCCATTTGAGCTTGAACACAGGTTACATAAATAAAGTATTCATAAAGTCCGTGTAAAGTAAGAATAAATATGTGTTCTGAGTTTGACATACCACTGAAAAGTGTGTTGTTAACCACCCTGCCAAATGTGAATGATTAAAAAAATCGCCAAATATCACAGACTTTATAGACGTCATCCATTGGTTTGTGGACTGCTGCTCGGAAGCCAATAGTTTCAGATCTGGGCAGAGCCATCTTGAAAATTTCAGGTGCATGCCGGGAAAAAAAGAACACGGATTCTACTTATATGGGCGTGAGGCGGGAGTATGGGCAGGGCCAACGGCGGAGCGGGGAGGTTGCAATTGGTTGCGAGGGCTGGAACCTCGAGGACATTGGTCAATCAACCTGTCAATCAGGACGTAGCCACGCCCTAATCCATACCCTGCTTTATCGCCAAATATAAAATCAGGGAGGCCAAAATTTCACAAATGAACATCATACTGCATTGAAGAAGGCTTTAAACTAGCGATTGAGACCATAAACACATTTTGAAAACGTTTACTGAGGTTAGAAATCAAGTGAGAAGTTGGTGAATTCTCCATTGACTTGTATAGAGACGGAAGTCCTTTTAAACACAAAACGGTCGCCCCCCGGTGGCCTTTTGATAAAATGCAGCTCCAAGTTACTTCCGCGTTGGCTTCATTTCAGAGACTGCTGCTCAGCGGCTAACTCGGCGGCTAGCTCGTCGGCTAGCTCAGCTAACTGTAGACTGTAGTAGTAGTAGTAGTGTGCGCTGAATGTATTTATACCTCTACAGCAGCAGGAAATCTTGAAACACAGTTTGTGAAGCCTAGCTCCACAATGAATTCACTTTACACAGCACTACTAATAACGAATACTAATACTAATATTCCCTCCTCCAGGTGGATGCTGGCCTGTCGTTCACAAAGAAGGAGCTGGAAAACAGCTTCGTGTTTGACCTGAGGACTGAGGAGAGAACCTGGTACCTGGTGGCCGAGTCCGAGGAGGACATGAACCGCTGGGTGTCGTCAATCTGCCTTCTGTGTGGTTTCAACCCAACTGATGACAGTACGGTGGACAGATAGATACAAATATGGATAGATAGCATCTTTTTGTGGTTTTGCATTTCAAATGGATGAATGTGTGTGAAGGTTGTGGCTGAGTCAGTGTGAAAACAAGTGGGGGAAGGGAGCAGCTGTGTCCTGTACAGTCATTTGTCTTGTTTTTGTAAAGACTGCAAAAATATTTCAATACCCACAATTACTCATTCTGTATTCAGTCATATAACAGTTATTTTTTTATCATTAGATACATGATCTGAACACAATTTGTAGTATTTCTTAGCCAGTAGGGGGCGTTGTGACAAGCACTCAAAGTCAAATTGTTAATCCACCTGACGCTATTAGTTACAGTGATGTCAAAGATCAACATTTAACAGTTTACATCAAATTTGTTTTTGTCTTTTTGAGTTGATTTTATTAGTGTAAATGTAAATATAATATATCAGTAGTTTTCAGATTGAATGCACTCATTAGAGCCTACAAACATACATTACGCTGATATGCATCTAGTCCCCCATCTGGGAATTCATAATTACAGTAAACCAGATATAAAAGTAATATATTGATCTTATTGATTATGTACTTATTGATTTTGCCTCAATATCAACTTTTATCCATTTTTTTTATTTTTTGAAAAGTCAGAAACCAAATGCAAAACGAACATTTATCTCACTAAAAGAGCACAGATATATGTTGTACCAGACTAAGGTACTAGCTAATTTCCATCTGAACAGTCTTAGATAAAACATTTTAAAAAGTGAGACTATAACTATAACAATTTAGCTTCTATAACATGATCAGACTCACGATGAACAGTTTTTTAAAAAAAAGTGTCAAAATCGATGCAGCAGAAACAGATGGATCAGTTTTATTTTATGCACTCTTCTTGTCAAACCTTGGTGCCTCAGACATGACAAACCACAACACCCACAATAACCTACTTACAGGACAATCTACGCACTTAGACAGGAACAGTATTTTATTGTAATTTTCCCTCACTTTGCTACTAGGAGTCACACATCTTGTTATTCAGCAACTCTCTTTTTCCTCCAGTCCCTGAGAGACCCCCCGTCCCGTCTTCCATCTCCACGATAACTGCAACCGGTGGCACTGCCGGCGGCACCACGGTAACAGGGTCAGTCCCACCCCCCTACGACCCGGTGAGTGTGAGGCACCTGGAGCCCGATGGCAGCATAGAAGAAGACTACCTGTGGCTATCGCACTGCCAGAGTCACATCAGGTACTTCTGGTCTTTGTCAGCAGTTGCAGTTTACTCAGTTGCCATGGAGATAGCTTAGTTGTCATCATGACCTAAGTGTGATTTTCGTGATGATGTAATGACATGTGGAGGGGATTGTAATCCTTTTCTGTTGAAAGATAGCTTAAATACTCCTAACATTATTGTAATGCTGAGCTTGAGTACATTTTCTTTTACTTCAAGCTTTATTTTACTCAGATTTTAAAGTATTTTCACTGTTTCTAACATTCAGTAAATTAGCATATTCAGGGTGATAACGTGACAAAATATCCTGACATGCTGACCAACGTTGCAGTAAGAGGACAGGATGAAGAGAAAACATTTTATATTAAGTTAATCCACAGACATGTGCTTAACTGGTAGTAATTATTTCAGCTGATGGTTCCTAAAAAAGGCGATTGAATGAAACTTCACTATACTTTAATTTAGAAATAAAGTGCAGTAGAATAGATTTCTTCACAGATCTAAGCTACTTGAGACACTGTACTAAAGTCAGGAGGTGTATATTTTCTAGCCTATTCTCATAAAGTAACCAGTTAAACCCCTGATTTAAAAATATAATAATAATTAGGTATTCTTGTTCAAAAGTCATGTTTGGCTTATATTTGAGGAGTGTAAGTGCACGCAACACAAAACACATAAATGAAGCAAAGTCAGCTTTTTCATTTTGGTTCCAAAGAAAACCAGTTGAAGGTAAATCAGAGTTGCAGGTTGAGGCGTGTTCGGGCTCTTACAAAGGCATTAGAGGTTTATCTAGCCTGAATCACACCCACAGATTACTAAAAGGTTGCCTCTGAAAACTGTCATGGGACAGTTCATCAGAACAACACAATGAAACTTAGATTCCCTTTTAGATTTTTATCCCTTCAGGAGGTTTTGATTGTGATTTGATGGAGTTTGGAGATTTGTCACTCACCTGGAGTCACAACTTGTTTTTGTCTCTTTAATCTTAATAAAATAATCTTTTTTTTCTGTCTCCAGGCCTCCTTTAGGTTCCTCCACCTCTCTGGAAACTGACTACAGTGACAGCCTCTACCCTCCTCCCTCCGCCACCTCCTCTTCATCCTCCTCTTCCTCATCTCCATCCCTCCTTCCCAAGGGTCTCGCCTCTTCTTCCTCTGGTTTGAGGTCAGCCCCTTGGACAGTTTCCACAATGACAAGCCCTCTCAGTCAGTCTGTGGATGCCAGCATGACCCCTGACCCCCAGAAACGTGCTGGCAGACCTCGATGTCATCCTTCTCCACATCCTAGAAAGCACTCTTTAGATTTCCACCTGCGTCCTGTGGCGGTGCCTCTCGGTAATGACACACACTTTGGCCTGCATTTAAACGCACACTCCTACACCACCAGTGGTTACCAGATCCCCCGCCCGGCATCTACCCCTCTGTCACGCCCTCCTCACCGCCCGTCCTCTACTCCCAGTGTGGACTCTCTAACCCAGGCAGAACTGCACGCCTCCACCCCGGCTCCTCCTCCACGCCCACCAAAGCCCTCGGCCATCACGGCCCAGGGAGAGAGCTCAGTTGTGGGAACAGGTCTGGCCACACTCCCCCGATCCACTTCAAAGTCAGAGAGGAGGGATGTTTGTGTGGAGGGAGCGGGAGGCCTGCCAAGGTGTAACACTGTTGCTACATCAGGACGCACACAGCAAGGTAAGGAGGAAACAGCGTGTCCTAAAATGTAAAATGTGTTGTGCAATAGTCACTCAGCTATTTTTGGGGTCACTATGGGACAGAAGAAGTCCAGAACTAGCTGGCAAGTACATATTTTTTGGATTGGGCATGATGGAAAAAAACGGCAAATTTCAACATCCAGCAAAAACAGAGCAACATCAGCTCTAGATTGATCTCCACCAGCTCCTAAGCTGCTAGTTGTTCCCCTTTGCCAACCATTGTTTAGTTTGGTGCTGGACAGTTGGTGGATTTATCTGAGCTATGTGCTATATTTGGTGTTGATTCTCTTTGGGTTTATTACTCCAAGTGACCACTTTCACATCACACATAACAATTTATTTCAGTCGATACCTTAACCCTGTAAGACCCAGATATAGAAAAAAATGGGCAAAACATTTTTTGACCTCTTAGATATTGTTTTATACGGAAGCGCATTGCGTTCACTGGATAAGAAAAAAATGTAGACACCTTTTCTCCTAATTACGAGAAAAAGGTGCCACATTAGGTGTTACGCTGTACAGTGGGGGTCGACTGATTATCACTAAAATTCATGATTGATTAATTAATTGATTGTTTCTATCAGTCGGTTGCTTTTATAAAAAGTGAAATCTGGACAAATAAAACAAAGATTACCTGTATAGAGTAAATACTGTCACTCATCTTTGTGTTTGCATACTCCTCTCTCTCTGCTCCTCTCTCCCGAGGAGCAGAGAGAGAGGAGAGAAAAGATCTCGTAATTACGACATCTTATCTCGTAATTACAAGAAAAGGTGTCTAATTTTTTTTATCCAGTGAATGCAATGCGCTTCCGTAGTTTTAGGAGGCCTCTAATGTAGAAATGAAAGAGTTTTAAATTTTTTTACATTTTAGTAAGTTTTTAGGGAAATGTTGTAATATTGCAACGTTGGACCCAGTTGGGAGCAGAATTTCTGTATTTGTACTCACTTTGTCTGAACAACTATACAGATAATTTAAGCATTCATTTGCAGGGTTGATTGCTTACTTAGCCCCATAACAGTATATATCATCAGTAAAAATCACACAGCAATGATATTTTTATGAATAAGCAGTTATTAATACAAATACTGTATTTACAAAACTTTTTCTAGTAGACACTGCAGATTGTAAAAGGTGCATGTTCCAAACAAATCAGTGTGTAATATTTTGGGTTACTATTACTGATAGAATTTGAATGCTATACTATGGCGTAATCTCAGGATCTAATATCACTCATCATGCGATCATCAGTGTGAATTCGGAAATTCAACTTAAATAAATATCTGAGTGGTGCAAAGTAAAACTGCCAGTGCTGCTCACAGACCTTGCACCTGTCGTGAACATTATAATTCCCTCTTAATAGTCGGTTGAAGTCTGTTATTTACATAATGTTTTGATCCCTCCAGGATGTTGCATGGTCAGCATTAGTGTAACACACAGTTTCAAATCAGAGAGCGCTGTGGTTATAAAGAAGCATTGATGGATTACAGCTGAAACAATTAGCGCCTGTTTGCACCATAATTTCATTAGCATTCATTTCATTAATAGAACAAGAACTTTGCCCCACAAACAGCACAAAGGGCTGTTTTTAACCGGCTCGCTGTTTCCGATCTGTTGGAGGAGGAAATTTATGCATTTTTTTGGTAACTGACAACTTTTCAACGATCCTCCATGAAAGAGACACAGCTGCTTAAGAGAAGTTGAAGATCAAGGACTCTATATTAATACATGCTCTGGCTTTGTTTTTATGGAAGATTTAAAATGCCTAAATAAAACTAATCAAAGAAAGAAATAGACTGGAGGATGACACATGTATATAACTTAAATTTAAGACATAAAGGGCAATTATTTGGCTTTTTGTCTATGTTTATGTATGTATTATTTTTAATGCCTCATTTAATTTGGCAATTGAAGACAAAAAGCTATTTGTTGTCTCTTTTAGTTTTTAATTTGATTAGGATTCATTTGATTTGTTTTTAGTTTTTTGGGCATTTTAAATCTTCCATATGTGTTAAGAGCATCAGTAGTATTAATGAATATTGGCTTTTATATCTTATCTTTTATTTCTTATCATCACTTTCTCTGTATGTGTTTGTCTTCATAGTTATTTCATCTTATCTTATGTTGTTGATCTATTATAAATGCTCTAATTCTCTGCTTTTTTTATTTTTTTTCTAATGCTTTGTGTTGCATTCATGTGTGAATTGTGCTACATTTATTATTAATAGTCTTAATTCATATTTCTATTGCAGCTGTACAGAAAAGGTTTGCAAAGACACAGAAGTCCATTTTATCAGTCTCTCATCAAACTGTACAAATATTCTGCCATAAAACAAACAATTTAATGTGCTAAATATGAAGCCATCGTAGAGCAAACAGGCATAAATCTTTGTCTCATCTCATTTTTATACTATTGTTATTTTACTTATTGATCATACAAGATATAACAGTTTCCATTCTTCCAGTTTCAGCTCCATATTCCCAAAATGCTCAACGTTTCCATCTGCTTTTAAGTGGTTTATACATTAGTCCAGGGATGTCAAACATGCAGCCCGTGGGTCAGATCCGGCCCACTTTCCTTATTCCTCCCTTTCTTCCATCTTCCTTTCCTTACTTTCTGTCTTCTTTTCCTTCCTTCCTTCCTTCCTTCCTTCCTTCCTTCCTTCCTTCCTTCCTCCCTTTCTTCCTTCCATCTGTCCTTCCTTCTTTCAAGTCTTCTTTTCCTTCTTTCCTTCCTTCCTTCCTTCCTTCCTTCATTCCTTCCTTCCTTCTTTTAATGATCCGGCCCACGTGAGGTTAAATTAGGCAGTATGTGGCCCTTGAATGAAAATGAGTTTGACCCCCATACATCAGTCTATAATAAAGAAATGTTCTGTGTGTTTCAGGCTGTGAGTCTTTTTACATCCCTCGCTCCTTGTCTGAGAGAGCAAGCATTTTTGAGTTCAGCGAGAGCTTCAACAGCTACTTTGTAAGTTAAAAAAGTTTTTCCTTTCATGCTTTTCTGTCATTTTTATATTTGATATTTTATATATTTATCATTTCAGACCAATCATACCAACTGTTTGTCTCTCTCTCTCTCAGTTTAATAAAGGCATGGTACCTCTGGGTAGTGTTTGCTCTGAAGATGATGATGTGGATGAAAACTATGTTCCCATGAGCGCCGCCACCACCGAGCCTCCTGTTGCACCGAGGTTAGTCAGACACAACGACGCCACATGATATAAAAATCATTTTCATACAATGATCAAAGGCTTTCAAATTCAGATGTAGATTATAGTTATTAAAGATTTTATACACTTGCAGGACTAAATGAATAGTTTTTTTACACATTAAATTCTACTTTTTTTTACATTTATGTGTCACTGACTTAAATTAGAAGAAACTACTCAACCAAACAAAACCAACAATTTTTAGATTATATTAGATTATATTATTTTATTTTGAATGTGTAAAAGAAGAAGAAGAAAAAAAAACAGAACAAAAACAACATATAAAAAAAGAAAGCACAATGTTCTCACTGAAAACAGAAAATATGATGCAATGCACTGCCAACCACATCCGAAAGGGAGCGGAAAGAAGTCAACACTTATTGAATCCCACCCCTACTTCTTAAATCAGTGCTTGCTAGCTTCTAATTTAATTACTAAATTCATAACATCCTACAATTTCTTACTAATATTATATGTAATGTCAATATTTACATCTATATTTACTATTATCAATAAATCATTGCTACATTTTTCCAGTTTTTCCATCAAAAATCAATCAGTTATTGGGACATGTTTATATAATATAACAAGCAAAAAAAAAGACAAATATTTACCTCTATTTTCTCTGTTTTAAATAATGGGAATGGGAATTTGAATATTTTGGGTTCAGGACTTTTTGCTGTTCAAGAACTTGATCTTAGGCCTTTGTTAATATTTTTTAATGTTGTATAGACTTAACAATTAATCAATAAATAGAACAAATATTTGAGATATAGAGAAAACTGACACATATACAGTACTATGTCAGGCTGTGAATACTCATCCAACGCTTGTTTGTTGGATGAAGTCATTATTGATTGTTGCCTCTTCAGGGAATTCTAAAATAGAATAAGCCGTATCCATGACAACACACTATTTCTAATTTCTTCTTCTCATGTTCCAGGGTTCCTCCTCCTCCTTCAGCGACCTCTGATCACTCTGTCCAGCTCCAGGATGGAAACTACGTCCCCATGACTCCCCTCACCCCTTGCCCTCCGTCTCATCCAACGGTTGCCGCTGGTGACCTGGCGTCCCTGGGGAGGCAAGTGCCCCCACCTGCCCACATGGGTTTCCGTAACTCCCCTCTGACTCCGGTCACCCCCCTCACCCCGCCGATCCGAAGGCACACCATAAACCCTGCCGGTGGGGCGGAGGTGGTTGCCATGCCCCCTCCGATCCACCGCAACCTGAAGCCACAACGCAGAGGTGAGGACGAGCTCATCATCAACTTACAGCCGTTTCCACAATAATTAGATATAATTAAAAAGAAAAGTAGAGATTAGGTTCCACTTCCCTCCCCCCACCTTCCCCCCTTCCTTCTTTCCTCTGTCTTCTTTCCGTCCTTCCTCCCTTCCTCTTTTCCTTTCTCCCGCCCTCCCTCCTACCTTCTGTCCTTCCTTCCTTCCCTCCTCCCTCCCTCCCTCCTTTCCTTCCTTCTTCCTCCCTTCCTTCCTTGACTGGAGAACAACACAAGGGTTAATCACGTTTTTGCACTAAATAACATCAAAATTACTTTATTTAAGATTACAATTTTTTTTGCTCGGACAAGAAAGCCTTTGTGGTGCTTGTAGAATCATCTTACAGTCGATATTGCAAAAAAAGTTTGACACAATTTTGATTATTACAATATAACAAAATCCTCTACCATGAGTTTCCATCATTCAAGTTGATTTTACAAGGAGTCAAATTATCCACAGAGGTCTCTACTAGTCCAAAACATACAGACTTTAAAGCTGTAAAAACACTAAATAAAGCTTTTTGAGTTTTAAAATCCATGTTTTTCCAATGGGATTTGGGGATCGGTTTCTCTCAGGTTAAAAATCCTTAAATCTGCATCGTTCAGGAGGGTTTAACTGGTAATCTGTTGGTAGATCTTTTTATCAAGTCATCACTGATTTTCATTTCATTTATTCTGGTTTAAAAATGAAATGAAAATCTAGGTTTGATTCTACCCATTCACGGTAAGTATTCCCTTTGCTTTAGTATCTATGGGAGGTTGTCAGTAAGCTGCAGCACAGTCAGTTAGATGCTTTCTTTTTTCTTTTGTTGTCTGTCACTGCAGGAGTTTCTGTTACTCAGCCTGCAGAGAGAACCGATGGCCACTCCGCTGGAGAGCCGACGCACAAAACGAGAGGTACAAACAGAGACGGAAACGAGCATCATCTTTGAAACACAGCACATGTTGAGCATAAAATTTCATCGTAATTTGACACAATAATCTTGGCTCAAGGTCCATTTACTGGCTTTTCCCACAGCTTTTTCAACTATATTTCACAACCTTGAGTCAAGCTTGCTTTGTGAAATACATACATACAAAGATAGGAATATGATAGAGGTGATTATGTGAGAACAACAGGAAGTAAACGCTAACAGTCAACTGTTTGTTCGAGGTTAGTAGCGGCTTTTAGGACTGATTACTAAGCAAAAGAAAGGAGTGAAATTGTCCACTAAGGCAGGTTGAATAATCAGTCCAAAACTTCTTTACGTAGATCAGAAGATTGTGCTTTTGCTGCAGAAAGTTGAAAAACACATTTTAGCATCATCAACATTTTGAGCCTGGTCTTTGCATTACTTGACTCAGAGGCAGGACTCTTGTGTCAGAGTACTAAAACTGAACTGAAGCCTGCATACTTGTTCCCCATCAATACTTTATACCAAACAATTCCTGTTTTTGTCTACTTTACTTGAGGCTGTTCTGCTTGGTGAAGTACATTTCTGTCATTGTTTGTACAGTAAGAAAAACATTTCATTTCGATCTTCAGTTACTGAAATGAAAAAGTTTGGAACATCTGAAACAAGACTCTCACTTTGTCTTTTCATTTCCTCTCTTCACGTCTCTCTCTCTCTTAGTTATTTCTCCACTTCTCTCTTTAGTTTCTCTTCGACCTCTTTTAGTATTAAATTATTTACCTGCTTCCACTTTGCTCAACAAGGCTGCAGCACCAGGCCATGACAGCGACACACACTCACACACACACACCGCTCCATATATAGAGTCGCAGCCCGTAGGAAGGTTGCTATAAATATTAATAAAGCTTCACGGTGAAAGGAGCAAGACTCAGCAAACTGCTGTTACATTAAAGATTTTATTTTCTGTTAAGACTTTTCAATTTCAAATATTGTACTTTTTTTTTGCTGTTTCAGCTTAGTATCTTCATGTTATTGCAATAAGAAATACTCAGATTCAGATGAAAAGATCAGTATCAGTTTTGTTTTTGATATGCAGAAAAGAAACCGGTTGAAAACATATTTAACTTAGCTCTGTTAAAACTGAAAATACAGAGTGTGGCTTCTTCAGACAAACAAGATTGCAATCATCTGAACTACACCATTTTAAAGCTTGTTCGTAATCTGGCATTTTGTTAGAAATTAGATGAACGGTTTTCTGTGCTTATAGTCTTTAAATGCACTTAATATTAATACATCTCCATCCAAAGACTCTTACATTTAATATAAATAATCTAAATAATATATAATCAAATATCCCTATTAGCTCTGTACCAATATATTTGAAATGCCAAACAAACAAAAACCTAATGAAAAGTAAAGAGGATGGTGCTAGTGTGGTTTAATACCCCCAAAGAGGCTTATAAACACTAAATAAGGCCAAAACAAAGCACATTTATATCTAAACTTATCCCTCTTTCTCTCCCAGTGAAACCAGCTCCTCTGGACATCCCTCCAATGCAGCAGGACTGGCAGGAAGTCCCGCCCCCTGTCCGCTCGCCTGTCACTCGAACCTTCACACGAGGGTAAGTGTGTGTGTACGTGTTACTGCAGCATCAACAGAAAACAACAAAACACATTAAATTTTAATATCTAAAACACATTTGGGAAAAAAAGCATGACGTGCGTCCTGTGTGTGACCTGTTATTTTTAGCTGTGTTGCTCTGTGCTGCCCCCATGTGGTACTTTAGGAGTACTGCAGCGTGATACTACTGACCTAAATAGTGTTAGAAGTAGTGAAAAAGTAAATAAAGTAAAAAAATAAATAGTAGAAGAGTGTGAAGAACTACCTCAACTCTATATAAGATTGGATGGGATAGTTTTTCTACTGCTATATACTAATACAATTAGAGGGAGGAAGGGAGGGAGGGAGGAAGGACGAAGGAAAGAAGGAAGGGAGGGAGGGAGGAGGGAGAGAGGGAGGGAGAAAGGAAAAGAGGAAGGAAAGTAGGAGTGGGGGAAGGTAGGGGGGAGGAATGAAAGAGAGAAGGAAGGAGGAAGTAAGGAAGGAAGGAGGGAGGGAGGGAAGAAAAGGGGGATTCCTTCCTTGTGTCTTTCCTTCCCTCCTTCCTTACCTTCCTAATCCCTTTTCCCTCCCCTTTTCCCCCCTTTTCACATGAGATCAAATTTGGCTGTATGTGGCCCTTGAACAAAAATGAGTTTGACACCCCTGCCCTAATAATATATTTCTGAGATTATATATCATCCAAAAAAAGTAGTTGACAACACCTACTTCTGGCTCCAAAATGGTTGGTCAAATTGCCAAACTCAAGGCCTCACAAGAGCAGTCCTAAAACCAAGTGGTGACATCATGGTGATTAAATCCAGATATTTTACAGACCTGCCCTCTTTAATTCATGGGTTCCTATCGGCAAGGCTTGAAGTCTTTGCTCCTGTTTCTACTAGGTAAGAAACAACACGATTGAGTCCCTAGCTGAGATGGAGATGACTATACATGTGCTCATTTCCTCCCATCTTGATTGTCTTAGCAAGATATCCCTGAACCGCTTAACAAGTAGTCCAAAATGCTGTTGCCAAACTCCTGACCCTTTGAACTTAGTGTAAACAAACTTTCAACACTGTAAAATAAACACTTAGGCTGTTTGTTTGGCCGATGTTAATGAGGTTTAAATTATCTGTGTGTGTGGTCTCAGTCCATCCAGGCGTCCAACAGTCAGGCCGACCTCAGCTCACAGCTCGTCACCCTCTTCTGATTCAGATGATCCTGATGATAACTATGTTGCCATGACAACCTCCAACCTCAGCTTCAGCGCTGGGGAACAGGTAAAACACTCCTTCCTTCGTCATCCTTTCCCTTCTATATCCTTCTTTCTTTCCCCCTACTTCAGCTTATTTTCTCCTGCCTGTCTTTTTTCTACCTATTTAACTTTGTGTGTGTTCTTTTGTCTACAGTCTCTGAGACTTATGCTGCACCGCGCCTCAGAGAGTGGAGTTAGCAGCCCGTTGCTACGGCGAGCCAGAGGTGACAAACAAGTGGAGTACTTGGACCTGGACCTCCACACTGGACGATCAACATCAACCAGACAGGTAATACTTTAAGAGGAGGAAGGAGGGAAGAAAGGAAGGAAGGAGGGAAAGAGGGAAGGAAGGAAGGAAGGAAAAGAAGGAAAGAGAGAGGAAGGACAGAAAGAGAGAAGGAAGGAAGGAAGGAAAGAGAGAAGAAGGAAGGAAGGAAGGAACAGTCAAAACAGACGGGGTCAATTTGACCCGGGAGGACGACATAAAGGTTAAAGTGAGCTTTCTTGTCAAGTAGGCAATCAGCCACTAGAGGGTGCAAAGTTAACACAATCTTTTCTTGTGTGTGTGTGTGTGTGTGTGTGTGTGTGTGTGTGTGTTTAGTTTAGTTTTATTGTTTTTCTTACTCTGTTTTCTTGCATTTGATAAATATATATAAGTGACAAACATAAGCCTCTCTAATGTACATGTGCGAATCTGTCTGGCCAGAAACGCAGCACAGCAGAAGGTGGAACAGGAGAGAACAAGCAAGCGGGACCAGGTGAGGAGCGTGCACGTGGCGGGCGTACACGTGTGGACTACGTGGTGGTGGACCCCAAAAGGACCAAAGCCCTGAGGAACACCAGGGAAGCATGGCATGATGGGAGGATGTCCACGGAGAAGGAGAAATGCTAGAGATACACAAACATACACAGACAATCTGTTGAAAATGATTCTTAACCAGCTCTGAAGTTGTTACAGGAAAAAGTTAAATTACTCCAAAATGCACCAAAATGAAATTAAGTTGCTTTATTAGTGTTAATAAAACATTATTGCAGCTACATTTCAGAGAATAAAGGAGATATTAAGATATAAGGGTTTGAAGGATATTCTATATTTCTGTTACTGTCAACAGATTCAATTAAAAAACTAATTAAAAATGACAATTCATTCATACTGAATATGTAAATCTTTAGAATAAAAACAGTCACATATGTGGAGTTTTGTTTCTAAAAAAATAAAAAAAAAGCTGCTCACTTTAGTTTTTAGAATAAAGAAATAGTGCATTTGTTAGGTACTGTTTTCAGTGGCGGATGAATCCACATGTGGTCAGCAACAGTTTTTGGTCAACAGTGGAGTTCGACAGCACAGAGAAATAACAGTTATCACGTTTTTGAACCGACACACAATACTTGCTTTTCATGGGATTTATCAAAATAGGAAAAATGTAGACTATCACCAGACTTTAGTTGTTTTTTCCTTGATTTTTCCTCCACTTTTTACCCAAATTGTAATTTCTCTCTTTTGTATGTAATAAAGAAATGAGTGAGAGTAAAAGCTACATCAAGAGAAACTTAATCTCAGAATCCTGGTTACATTAACCCTTTAAAATACACTTTAACCTTCCTGTCGTTCTCCCGGGTCAAATTGATCCCCGTCTGTTCCTTATTTCCTTTGCTCCTTCCTTCCTCCCTCCCTCCTTTCCTTCCTTCTTCCTCCCTCCTTTCCTTCCTTCCTTCCTTCCCTCATTCCATCACTCCTTCCTCCCTTCTTCCTTCCTTCCTTCTCTCATTCCATCCCTCCTTTCCTCCTTCCTTCCTTCCATCCTTCCTTCCTCCCTCTCTTCCTTCCTTCTTCCTTTCCTTCCTCCCTCCTTTCCTTCCTTCTTCCCTCCCTTCCTTCCTTCACTTGAGATCAACAGGAGGGTTAAAATATGCTGGGTTCAATAGCTTCTAATCAGCTCTTTGATGGATCTGAACGTGACAATGAATGTGACCATAGCACTATAGACTCTGCCATAGACGTTTTGTTTTTATCTTTACTCCACTTGAGAAATTCAGATACTGTACATCAAAAAAATCATCCACCTACTGAGATTTTAACTCAACGACTTAGATAATTTCTTCCTCCAGTGTAGAGAAGCTGTGCCTCTAAGTTTGATACCACTCCAGGTGAATTTATTTCTCACCTCAGCACTGAAAAACTTTTTAAAATATTTTTGAAATGGCCTAAAAACTGTTCTCTTCTTGCCACCACATCAACACAAATCCACCAGCGGCCAATTATTGCTGCTAATTATTACAGTAGCAAACCGAGCATCATTTGGAGCTGTGTTACCCTCTAAACTTCATGTTTCCTGCTGAAATAGTGAAAAATATGAACTGTGGGACAAATCAGATGTTCTGATGATTAGTAAAATGACGTGATAATTCTTGTGTAATCATCCCAGTGACTCTGTGTGTGTGCAGTGAATAATTGTGTCCAATCTGTCCGTGTGATGGATGTAATCTGTTACTGCTGAATAATGTCACTGATTCTGTGAGAGATAAAATGTGATTACAGTAATGACTGTCCAACAGTGAATAAATGAATAAACACTACACATCACTCTGTGCACTTCTACTTTGTTTTATTGATTGGTTCAAGTGCAAAGTTGAATCCAAGCAGAGAGGACTTCATTGAATACATATACTTCCTCTAGAGAAGGGGCAAACCTTATCCGGGGTCGGGTTGGGTCGCGGGGGCAGCAGCCTAGCAGGTAAGCCCAGACTTCCCTCTCCCCAGCCACTTCGTCCAGCTCTTCCCGGGAGATCCCGAGGCGTTCCCAGGCCAGCCGAGAGACATAGTCTCCCCAGCGTGTCCTGGGGCAGGGGCGTCAAACTAATTTAAGTTCAAGGGTCTCATGAAGCCTAATTTGATCTCAAGTCAGCTGGACCAGTACAACCACGGTATGATAACCTGTAAGTAATATATATTATATATGGTAAGCCCACCGAGGGAAAGTTGTCCTTCGAATCTGAATCACATTGTAAGTCAGTTATCTGTATATGAGTTGGACGTCCGTGGTCAGATCAGATGCCTTGACTGTGAAAGAATACAGACATGAATCCACTTATTTTGTCATTAAACTTTATATTTCGTTTAATGTGCATATGTGTATAGATGTGTTAGTTTCAGTTGAATGTGTTGCTGCTGTGACACCGTTGAAAAGAAATTTGGCGCCATCTTGTGACAGACATACGTAACTGCACTTTTTTATATGTTCAATGTATTCAGAGAAAAACTGTATCTTTCTGTAATTTACAATAGAGATGTTTAATGTGTCTGTGGTTGTAGTCCACATTGTTTCTGACATGAGAATCAAGGTGTTGCTGTAGATTTTCCTTCTCACACCTGTGATGACTGAACTTTGACCTCGTGTTCATGACTCCTCTCTGTCCCCTCTCATGGGGAGAAGATAGATAGAGATAGATTCAGTAAGTTTCTGTGATATATATTGTGGTGGTTATTTAGTTTTGCTCTTTAGTGAGATGTTTGTTCCCATGAATAATACAAATGTGTTTGGTGTCTTAAGAGCAGCAAAGGATCAGCCTGAACCTGAGAGACCAAACAGCCAGTCGGGGAAGGATTAGCCTCTACTGTGTACTGGGACTGAATATCAGTTTTTCACATGTTTGAGAGAAAACCTTTGAGTTGTTCAAACTGGTATTAAGAATAAAGACAGATCTGACAAACCATATCCTTACCTTACATCACATCTTTACTTCCACATTTGCATCTGTACAATCAAGATGTAGTAGTTAATTATAACTACTACATCTCGAAAAAGACAAGATTTAAAAAACAAAGCAGAATGATGAGAGTCAAAAATAAAAAGACAACAATAATGTACTAAACTGTAAAGTCTGCTTCACTTATGTGGAGGTCAGCAGGACTGTTTTTTTTTTTTGTTTGTTTGTTTTTTCTGTAATTCCTTTGAAAAAGGTTGATCCACCATGGATATTTAACCTTAACCAAAAATCAACATTTTTGACTCTGAGTCAGTCTTGAAATAACTATTTTTGTTATCTGGAAAACCCCTTGGAAAACACCCTCCCATTTTTCAATGAAACAAAACACGGTAAGTAAGAAATATTGTTATTCCAGATGGCACAACATCAATATTGGGGGAGGGGAGGGGTTATGTGTTATTGGCTGATAAGGTTTCTAAGAAGTATTTGCTGGACATAAACCAAGCATTATATTCAATATCTATGTCAAATGACAACCAACCACAATATGCCAATATACGAGACTTCAAACTCTTCCTTAAAGTCTGTGTAAAGTAAGAATAAATATGTGTTCTGAGTTTGACATACCACAGAAAAGTGTGTTGTTAACCACCCTGCCAAATTTGAATGATTAAAAATATTGGCAAATATATGAAATTAGGCTTCAAAGTTGTGTAAAAATCAGCCTATTTCTCTGCTCCGCCAAGTCCGCTGAAACCCCACCCCCTACCAAGTGTCACCTGTCAATCAAAGTCACCACCACTTCTACCAGAAACATGGACACTATGTCTGAGAGCTCTCTGCTGCTAACTCGGCTGCTGGCTCGTGGCTAGCTTGGCGGCTAGCTTGGTGGCTAACTCAGCTAACTGGCTAACTGTAGACTGTAGTAGTAGTAGGCTGCACTGAATGCATTTACCTCTACAGCAGCAGGGACAGGTTTATGCCAATCACGCAGCGGTCACTTTACACGGTCAAAGAATAGGGCTGGCGATTTTCTTATGGTAGAGGTAGAAAACATTGTGCTCAACCACATGACATGGAGGTCTTAGGGTGCAAGTAACCATTAAGTAAAAGTTCAAAGCAAATGGGACTTGCATACCAATCATTTAGATATAATCGTTTTGTTTAATTTGTCCAATACAAGCACAGGGGAGGGTGTAGATGTTTCACACTGAAGAAGGCATATTGTGTGTGAACAACTTTTTGTGTACTGCTTTTTTTCCCCTATTGTGAAAAAACCTAATTTGCGAAGTCAAACAAACAATAAACTCACCCTTCTTACAAGTATTGCGTGTGTTCCTAAAGTCTGATATATTTTATTTGTCTTTGCTGGAGACATCTGCTGTTGTCCAAAATGTCCCCCAGTGAAACGGTGGCTGATTCATGTGTTTTACACAATGGCATCAGACTGAGAAGGGAAACAAAAACAGTTCACTTCCTTTAGATATTGAAACAGTTGTCAAACTGATAAGCCCATATTTACATCAGAAAATTCTATGAAAACATAACATAATGACATAAAAGCTGAAACAGTGACCACACAAGTCATAGTTTTGGAGACAACGTGAGTGATCCACTGACCTACGAGAAGGCCTTGAAAGAAAAACTGGAAGCAATGTCAAACGGTATGGTGAAACTTTCCTATTAAAAAATGTCATGTGCTCTTCACGCAATGTTTTTGATAAAGTAAACAAGATATGATGTAGAAAAGAAATGCATTTTTTCTTAAATATGATGATGGGAGTATTTTGTTTTATACAGAGAGAGAAAAGGTGGCATTCAGTGCCTTGACAAACTATGGTGCAGCCTACGGACCCTTCGACATGGACAAAACGCTGGTGTACAAGAAAGTGATTACTAACATCGGTAATGGCTACGACCCCTCTACAGGTAAGGTCATACCATTACAACCATAATCACCTTTTTGATTGTTTGGTTTGACTATTGGTTATCATATTGACTAAATAAATATAGGCCTACTGTATATGTATACTGCTGTATTGTAAAACAAAATTGAGTAATTCATATTGAAACAATGAATATTTTTAATTCATGTAGTGAATTAAATGGTTCAGTCTTATCACTGATAACATCTACACTTAACTGCAGACAAAAAAGGTAGTGACTAACTGATGAACAAAAAACACCTCGAAAGTTAAAGAAATAAAATAAAATATAAATTAATGTTATATATATATATATATAGTTCTTGAAATTTCTTATGAGGTATTGTCATTTTATCTTTCCTGTGGATATTTCAACCATTTAAGTTTTCAAAAAAACAGGTGTTGGAAAGGTCAAAAATAAAATATGATTTGAATATGATCAATAATACAAATTAAATATGTTCCTTCTGTATGTATTTAGTACTAATTTCTGATGCAGTTCTCTTTGGACCAGTTCTATGTTTTTTTGTGATAAAACATGTACTTTAAAATCATTTTAAACTTTTAACATTTGAGAACATTCCCTTTTATTTCTGCAGGTATCTTTACTGCACCTGTTGCGGGTATTTATCATTTTACCTTCTTATATCATGCTGGAGGAGAGCGAGCATCAAAGCTGATCCTGAAGAGGAATGGGGAAGAAATTACCATGACGGGTGATAACAAATCACAGTACGAGAAGTCTAATAATGGAGGAAATGCAGTGTGCCTGCAAATGAAGAAAATGGATAGGGTGTGTGTGGTCCTGGCTGCAAATTGTCATGTTTGGGGATCTGAGCATACTAGCTTCAGCGGCTTTCTGGTCTGTGAAGAATGAGAGTTGACGACTCCAGAATGGTTTTTGTGACTCAGTGTATCCCTGCCTGAATATAAAGTTAGTCCAAAAACCAGAGACCAATGAAGCATCTACTGTGCTACCAATAAAATTCAAATGATTAAACAGATAGATGTTACTATAATCAACCAAAATAAATCATAAAAGCATCAGTCCAATGAGTCTTGACTGTTTCATTTCATTCTACTTCAAAAAAAAGTGATGAGAAGTATCATCCCTGCATGGTTTGGATTGTGTCCGATACGATGCAAAGCACATGGAAGCTTAAAAAAATGAATGCATGTTTATTTTCAAACACCGGTCATTATCCTCATGATATTTATTTATAATCTGTTGAATTATTGATTATTTAGATGAAAGCTGAGCACAAAATAAATCAGCTTCCTCCGTGTGTCCATGTAATGTCAACATACTGCAAAATACTATACAAAGCTTGCATACAGTAGTCCCCTTAAATTCCAAAAACATGCCAGATATAATGATTCATTTAAGTTTGGCACTTGGCATCATGGTGTGCAAAGCCACCCTAAAAGTGAGATTGCAATGAAGCCAAAAACAAACACATTTTTTCACATACCCCTCGCTTTGTGGAAACTCTGGTTTTAACTGCCAAGGTTTTAAGATATTTGTCTGTCTGATCAATTCTGTCTTTTATATCTGTCATATTTATATACATACATTAATTAGTAAATGTGTTTTGTAGTTAAATTAATGCTAACCAAAGGAAAGATGCTAAGAAGGCAAAAAACCCAAAGCTTTTACTATTAAATACTAAATCAGTTCTGCAAGACAAATCTTCCCTAGAGCTTTAAATCACAGTCAAGGTCTTATTCACAAGCCTATGTTTTGGGATTGACAGCTGTAATGACCAATGGCGCGGCATTCTTCCCTTCATCATAAACACCCGGGCTGAAGAAAGGGAAAATCCGCTCAGAAAACGAACACCCAGTGAAGGTATAGATGTGACACTTGGAGTCCACGTTAAAGAACGAGACCGTCCCCTCCTCGTAGTCAGTAAACACTCCGACAATCTGCGGTTTCTCCTTGAGAGACAGAAGGACTGACGGTGAATCCAGTGCGCGGTACTCGTCTCCGTTTCTCATTCGTACCGTCCAATAGCCGTTCTCCGGCTTGGAGGTGATCATCCCCTTCCTATTGACAGATTCTTTGACCACGCCCAGGTCCCAAAAGGTCTTTGCCCCCACTGAAACCTGACGAACAATGCAAGAGAACAGATGACGTGTGACAACGATGCATAAGGTATTGGGTTGAATCTGAATAAAGAATTGTTAATTTGTTAAAAAATTAGATGATTCCACTTATGGGTTTATTTTAAAAACTGATAAAAGAACCATCATGAGTAGCAAAAACTATCCTTGCCCTTCATCTTGTTTGTTAATTCAATCATCAAAGCGGACACTGACCTGAAAGTAGAACCTCCCGGACAGGAAGCCTTTCTTACTCACAACGCAGATGACCGGGTCGAAGCGTTGAGGGTTGTCAGGCACGATGTACAGTAGCTCGCCACGGCCCGCCTGCTTCCCGTCGGCTGACAGGATGATGTTTGGATGGGCGGTGTCCGGGTCTAACACCACGTCAACTAGGAAGACAACATAGGCAGAAGGTCCATCAGTAGCAGTTTTACTACAAATGTGATCACCATTACTGCCACTTGTTGGCTGACACTTCAGAATGGAAACCCATTTCAGGCCTCACTTTAAAGTGGATTGATCAGCCAGTATGGCAACAATACAGATTTCGAGTCATAAAAAGGCTGGAATTGATTCATGAGATTTGTCAAGTGGCCGCTGGCTAATTCCCTGTTGGCTTGACCCCCACTATGCAGTCTTTCACTACAGTCCATGTAAAGTTAATTCATTGATTTACTTCTAAACATATTATACTTATCAGACATATTTCCTGGACTCAATAAAATATATTTAAATAATTATTTCTATGTTATATTTTCATGACAGGATATTTGATAGTTGGTGTTTTTTCTCCAAAAATGAGTGATGTAAAACCTAAAAAATACACTCTCTCTGCTCTCTGAAACATTTTCACACATATTTCCAGCTCTATATTTTTATTCTGGGGCTCATCTGGATTGTCTTTGCATGATTCACAGTTTATCTTATACTGGCCCTTTATGCAGCACCTCATTCAAGTGTCTTTCCTGTTTCTGTTACAGCTATCTGTGGACAGGTAGCTGAGAGACTAAAGGAGTGAGCAAAACTAAAATTAGAGCATATATATTTCATGATAATAAAGCATATTTCAAACTGTTCTCATGCTTTTACCTTTATAGAAAAATAAGACACTTGTGGTGAACATTATTGCAGTTTTTATGTCAAGGTCTTTTTGTATATTAACACTTGATGGCGCCAGAGTGACACATTTTCAAATTGAGCTTTCAGCTTTGATCATTCAATGATCAAACTTACCTGCATATTTCTGCACCCTCTTCATTTCTGTTGGGAAGATAAATATGGTTTATTAGCTTTGCCAGTTTCAATGAAAAACTTTAGGAAACACTCATATATGAAAATGTCATTGTCACTTTCTCCGATACTCTAATATTGGTGAGTTTTATTCAAAGATCCATTTGTGCAGTTGCATGAAACCACTCTTCCTGCAGAGATAGCCTACAATATACAATATACTTTACCTTCTTTCTTCAGGTTGTCCAGTTCACTCTTCAGGGTGTTGTCCAGTTTGGATAGCGCCGTCCTTACTGTCCCTACACAGAGCTTGGGGTGGACACCAATCTCCGTCCATTCTCTGGTGGGTGGAGGTGACGTAAGTGAGGGAAACCTCTGTCACGGAGAAAAAACAGTACATTCAATTTGCGTTTTACTGTTTGAATTAGTGCTGTGCATTGATTTAAAGATGTAAAAGACATACCATGTAAGTATAAGTATAAAAACAGATGATTTGAAAAAGTCCATAAGGTAATTTTTTCTGCCCAAATTCATTATCTTACACAGAAAAAATGCAAATGTATCATGCTGAAAAAGTGTTGACTACAAGTGACATTAAAACTGGATTTGCCCCCATGACTTAAAACAGCTGTTTAAGATTGATTGTAACCTGTAAGAGGTGCAGATGATCCTCTGTGTTCCCCAGGTCCTCCAGCTCACTGTTTCTCCTCTGGAGCTCAACGATTTCCTGCTGCAGCGCATTGATGAGCTCCTCTGCCCTCCTCTCTGCTTTTTTTTGCTTCTCCTCAATCTCTGCGTTGATTTCGTCCCGTCGCTCTTCAGCTGAGCTAATCAGAGACGTAAAGAGATGGTTGCTCTCCCTTAACTCCTTCTCTGCACTCATCTAATTAAGGATTTAAAAAAGTAAAACATGAGGAAGATGTAATTTGTGATGTTCTGTACATTGTGATGATGTGTATTTTACTTAATTTAACCTTCAAACTTCAGAAAAGTCTTTATTTTTAACTTGAGTGATTATTAAATATCACAGAAAATGCTTGCTTGTTGATTCTGAGTGACTGACACAAAAAATATCACGTGACTTGTTTTAGATAAAGTTTTAAATAACTGAAATGGATCCTGTCATCAAACTATTTTGCCCTGATATTGTATTTTTACATTTGGGCAAATAAAAGACTCAACATGCTTGCAGACTTGTCAAAAACATCCACAGTGGATTAATTTGGGGCATCGTCTCAAGGCTGTGAACTGAGTCGTCTGTTGAATCTTTTCATTTTCATGGTTTTTACTTTGAGAAGTAGTTTTGAGACAAGTCACCAGTCAAATCCAAACATCCATTCAGGACTCACAGCACTGAGCTTCACACAGTTTTTGATCTCCTCCACTTTGTTCTGTCGCTCCTCAATCATCTGCTGGAAATCTGCCTCAGTCTTCTTCATTAGGACCTAAACAGGCAGAACAGAAATAAGCTCACAAATTACAAGATTACAAGATTGTCACCAACAAAACCAGAGAGAGGAACACAATCTGGGTTATTACTTCGCCCCCTTTAACTGTCAACTTGATATTAGCATTTACATATGTTAGCATTAGCTTTCAGTTTCATGTCATATATTGCCCTGCATCTGTATCACAGCAAGTTTCTCACCAACTACATTTACATAATTGTCTTTGTTAAACTGTGTTTTGGTGAATTAATGATTTCATGAACAGATATATGCCTGACAAGAACTGATGTAGAGAAAAATAGAGACAATCTGAGTGCTAGATATGATTATATTTTCCTGTTGCTGTTTCACGCAGCAATGGCTCTTAAAGGTAATGTCCATAAACTGCAGAAAATATCCTGAATGTGCATCAGAAATACATACACATATAAAAAGGATAGTATTTATTCCTCACGTGCCATACACATACAGTGCATGTGCAATTACTTTGCCTTTTAAATGGACTGTTTTAATTTCCTGTGATAGTACAAAGAAGGTTAATTCTTGACTTTAGGAAGAGAGTGTGTTACAAAATAAATAAAAGGCCACTTAATAACTTTGTCTGAGCTTCTAACTTAAGATTAAGAAGGCTATCCGACACCAAAGAGCACTTGAAGAAACAAGATGGGGTTGAAAGCCCAGTGAATGTTATCATACTTCAGAGGCTTTTCCCCCCTGTCAAGTAGGTAATTGTTAACAGATTTTACTATCAGTTTTTATTCCAAACTGCTGAGTATGTAGAACCATTTCTCATATTTTACCCTGAGCATGTTTTTAAGGTATAACTGTCAGAGTTTTGCTATACGTACCTTCCTCTGCACGCTCTCATCCTCTATTGTAACAGCCTGGTGATCTTTGTGCTCGGTCTCGGTGCAGAACTGGCACACACACTTCTGCTCGTTCCTGCAGAACATCTCCAGCAGCCTCTCGTGCTTCTTACACATCCTGTCCTGCAAGTCCTTCACCGGATCGATCAGCTTGTGGATTTTCAAGGTGGCGACTCTCTGGTGAGGCTCCAGGTGGGATTCACAGTATGAGGTCAAACACACCAAGCAGGACTTGAACGCCTTCACCTGCAGAGACGTGGTGGCACATACATCACACACCACCTCGCCTTGTTTGGCTGTGCACGGCGGTGAAGCAGACAGGCTGACTGACATCTTTCTGAACATGTCTGCCAGCTCTTTGAAGGCTGCGTTGATGCTTATTTCAGGGCGAGGTGTGAATGGTTTGCTACAGGTGGGACACTGGCAGACTTCACTGCTATCCCACACTCTTTGGATGCATGCCTGGCAGAAGTTGTGTCCGCAGGGAGTAGTGACTGGATCGGTGAACACTTGCTGGCAGATGGAGCACTGCAAATGTTTTCCCTCTATGATGCTACCTGAGGAAGCCATTATCTGCACAACAAAAAGGGAAAAGGGAAGTTGGTTGATGCCGTTGCTCAGGAAGATCTTTAATAGAGGAAGTGTAAAGAAGAATACAGAGAAACAACTTCTAAATAATGTAGATGAAATTTACCAGTGAAAATATGTAAAACATGCCATAATTGTATAAATATGTAGACCCATGGATACTTGAAATTCAGGACTCATACACCCTGCACTGTTTGATGTTCTTTATGTATTAGTCATCCTTTTCAGAGCTAAATACACAAACCAGCCACACCCACGCTTCAAAATGAAATCAACAAGCACATCAACAACATACAATGATGAAACAAAAAGAAACACCAGCTATTCTTAAATTCATCATACTAATCATGCTTAAAGTCCTAGAAATCACTGGCTAGTTGATATGACAAGTGATTTACTAAATTGGATCAAATCAGTGAATCTGAAGAAATGTCTTGGCTAGTAAAGATTTAAGTAATGTGTAACTCAGTTTCCAGGAAATACCAGTGCCATTCAAAGCAGTCAGCTGTGTAAACAGAAAGTCACAGTGGCATTACAAGCTGTAATATAACCAACAAAGACTATTTAAGGTGGCGTAGCTATATATTAAGTTTCCAATCCTTTGTAATGTAGTTTATGTAGGTATTACTTTATATTATTCATATACATGGAGAAATGTGGCATTCACCAAAGCGACCTTATATTTCGTCACTACTCCGGGTCATAATTACTACAGCTGCTAGATGGTGTAAATGTAGCTATAGGTCATTTTTGCCAACCTGAATGTTAGACCTATACTACCTGTCATTTTTCTTGTAAGGACAAGCTGGGACAGACGCTCAGCTACAAAATAGTGTCCATGGAAGTGATGTGGAGTCACAGCCAGGGCAATTCAGGTGAGTGCTGACTCAGAGTTTAAGAGAGATATGCTCATTTGCTTTCTTGCTGAGGAGATAAAAAGTAAAACTGACAGCCAGCAGCCAATTAGTTTTGCTTAGCATTACGAATGGAAAAAGGAGGAACCAACTAACCTGACACTGTTCAAAACTTTCTAAAAATGTACCTCTTATTCTTAGTATTATGTTGTTTTGTTTGATCAGTACAAAAACCAAAGTGTAAAAACACAATCTGTGGTTTTATGGGGTTTATATACCAAAATATTTCTTGGTATTTTCACAAGCAAACAGAGGAAAGCTTAAAGCCACATTGAGCTAATTCCTCAAATCCTCTCTGACTATAGAAAAAACACTCGTATACTTTCACTACAACTGCTACAAATCCTATCATTCGGTCCATGAACAACCAGGACTTTCAGTTTTTACAATCATATATAAATCTGACTATTTGAAAGAGAAAAAGTCAAGTTCTGAAGTACAGCGACACAGAAATAAGCTGATTTTGACATAAGAGCAACCGTAAAACACACAAAAGACACATTAAACATACACATTAAAATATCTAGAAAGTCTTCACCTGTTAAATAATAAATATATAGACTGCTGGCTAACCTACACCGCACAACTCTACTGTCAACTTCCTATAAAGCACTGTTCCACTTTTCTAACAGTTTATATGGATTAAATTTTAGTCTTTCACTCTCTCATTCCCCCGATTAGTCTCTAAGAGGTGATAGTTTAGCTCTTATTGGTCAAACTTACAGCCAAGTCTCTTTAGGTGAAGCTGATCAGTCACACGTCTGTCCTCAGTGACGGCAGAGCAGGTGACTCTCCTGCTGTATGACTGAGTATTGTTAAAGGGTTATAGCTGTGCAGCAGGAAAATTACAACGTCAATACAGTTATTCATCAGCTCGGCCCTCCCTCTCCTGAGACCCGGCGTTGGTCTCCCTGCCTGCTTAACTGTAACTACCTGCTATCTTAAAATAGCAGGTTTTACTGCACAAACCTACTGTTAGTATCCAGTTGTGTTATACTCCTGCATTGTGACTCAACCTTTGTTTGTATATGTGATCATGGAGACTTGTAATAGTAGCTCTCACACAGGGAAGGAGTGTGTTTGCCTCCTGGGTGTGGTGTGTGAGTCCAATGGTTAACAGTTCTCACGTATGACACACCTGACATGCACCAAGGGAGACACCAGCTCGATCAGAGGAATGTTGCAGGTCTGCATAGTATTATGTATGCATCACAGTTATGCTGAAATAAGAGCTTCCTAACATGTTAAATGCATTTTCTTGCCATGAAGAAACATTAATTTGGCTATAATGGTCCCTAAGAATTTAGTATAATCTTTTCAATAGGGCTAAGTAAATATCCTGTTTGCCTGTTCGATAATTGCAATGACTGGCCCAGTTCTTCTAAACTGGTGGTTGATTTACAGATTAGAGATCATGTGACAGGCGTGTGAACCTTTTACAAGCTCATAAAGGACAAACTGCTGATTCAGCTGTAAAGGGACTTCAGCAGAGGATGTAAATACACATTTAAAGCTGGGCTGAAGGACTTCTGGTAGTGAGTGTAATTATAAAAACCACTGCACGTGCTTAATGTAATAGGCTCCACCATATCCTACTGTGCTGCTACTGTTACAGCTGTAAAATGGTGTAATATTGTTTTGAGGGTTACACAACCTGTGCGAAAAGAGACGTTTCATTATCAGAATTTGATCCATTTGGTCCAATAATATTTGGAAGTCTAAAGGAGCTTAATAATTTAATAAAAACTCGGGTATACTGTGAAACATATGGAGGTGTATCTGCTGGTGACAGGCTTAATCAGAATTGTGTGAACTTGTTTGATAAGGGCTTGAATGTAACAAACGTCCTTTTTTATCTCAAAGGTCCACACTGCAGGTTCAAATGATGTGTCCTTACCATTACTGCTGCATTACCCACATTTCCTTTTTACAGTACATTTACCAAACGTATTTCTAGATTGATCTTCGACCCACCAGGTTTAAAATGACAATGCACGTTGATCATCATAGGGGTTAGGTAAGGTTGGGTTCTGATACTGATCTGGTTCCTGGTTGATATGAAAAGCTTTGAGGCAATCAGGTCTCTTATCAAATACCTACGCAATGAACCTGTTTTTACCTCATTATATTTAGGATCAGGTTTTGACACATTTCCACAGTGATATTTAGTGAAATGTTAGTGCATATTTTGTATATAAAGATTATATTATGTATCATTTGGATGCTCAGACATATATTATTGCATATCTATGCACAGTATATCTGGGTCCATGTTCATGGTGTAATCTAATGAAATCAGATCAAACTCCGCTCTGTCTGTGTATGACTACCCAATATCAGTCACGTACTGTAAGTAAGATGTTTTGTGTGTACTTACTTCAGCTGATAGATGATCCTTAGCTGATGATCCTGTACAACAAACCAACCCCAAAGGACAAGAGTATCTTTACCAAACAACATGCATCTAAAGCCAGGACCTTGTTTATGTTCGGGCTTCTCATTTCACATAACTGTCACAGTCACATACCTTAAAATTAAGGTAATTCATTAATCTAGAGGCATTTCCTGTAATGTCCTGATTGCTCCACTCGGTGGCAGTAAAGCACAAGACCTACTTCTCTCTATGAGTGGATCAACTTTCATGATTTATGACTGCTTCTCAAACATGTCATGCTGTTTTTTTGTCTCCATCAGGTCAGTCTGAGCAATGTTATAGATTACCTTTGTCTTAAAAATCTACTAAATTTTCTGGTGTTTAATTTAATGATTTCATAGTGTTAGGGAATTTCTCATCATTAATATGCACTGGGTCAAACTAGCCTTTGCAGTCAGAGCAAGGCCTCACCAAATGATGACACAGACACTGTCTCCTTTTGAGATAGTGGTAAGCAGTGAGTCTGCTCCTTTTGGGGAAAACAAGAGGTGTTCTGATAGTGTTGCTATAGCAGCCGAGGTCAGATATGTCTTTGACTGTTTTCCCTGAATGGGGTAGAGGCAGCTGGAGTCAGAGGTTTGATATACTGTAGTGTTGGATGTAGGACAAAGGTCCTGAGTAAGGTCTAAGCAATGTTTTGTCTATAGACCAGTAGACTAAATTCTGTATATTGTAGATGTGTTGGATCTGCCCATATTTGGTCATGGCTCAACCTGTGGCATTATCTGTGTGGTTTAAAGTCTATCCCCAGAGGAGAGAAACTTCAGTATTGAAGGTAGCATCAGAACATAATGTGTACTGATCATTAATTCACTTCTCCTTTTTCGGAAGTGTGCTTATTTGCTTTAATTCTGAATAATAATCTCTGGTCTTTGCCAGAAGTATTGAGCTAGAATCAGGATATGTTTAGTATAAAGATTGTTCATTAAGCTCAATTTGCTCATTTCCATAAAAAGTAACTCTAAATTTACCTTAAAGGTTAAATATTCTGCTCCATTTCTGGCCAAGTTTCATTCATAAAAATGATACCAAAGAGTAAAATAAGCTCTTCATACCAACCAAATTTGGATGGATCCCAAGTGGGTTGGTCTGCAGTTTCCATGGTGACCCCATCTGTGTTTACCCACATGGGCTTCAAGTGAGTTCTGACTGGGTTTCAAGTGGGGCCCGACTGGGTGAGACCCATGTAAGCCCCATATGTTTGCCAAATGGGGTCTAAGTGGGATCAGAATGGACCTTAAATGGGCTTTATATGTGGAGAACATGAAACAATATGGGGGCCCATACAAATGGCCCTGTTTATGCCCATGCACGCTTATCCCACTTACATCCACTTGGATACCCCAAAATTGGTGAATACAACAAATTCTGTTTGTAAAAGCAGTTCTTGCACAAGACCCATTTTTAATATACAAAAAAAAAGGGGAAAAAGAAATTACAATTCATGGTTTCAGGTGTGTTACATGGTGGATCAATTTCTTGGCAAACAACAAGGTGCAGTGAACTGTACGCAGCTTCCCAGAGTCTTGTCAAATTTTCTGGTTGTGTAAGTGATCCAGTTACATCTAGTAAGCATGAGGTGTCAACATCTAGTAAGCATGAGGTGTCAACATCATGCCTCAAGGAAAAGCTGTACATTTATCACTTTTACTGTACTATACACCGTCAGGCACACACACACACACACACACACACACACACACACACACACACACACACACACACACACACACACACACACACACACACACACATTGCCTTTAATGGATCATACACTCTTACTGGAATAACCTGTTTAACAGTAGGAGGAACTTTTGTCTCACGAGCCGTCACATATTTTAAGAAGAGTCTGTTTTGAGGAGTTCAGGAGTTGGTCATCCGCGTGTTGGTCCACAGAGGTAAGACATTTTATTATACCAGGAGGGCAGTTTAGTAACCGTGGACGAATATTTATTGATATTAGTAACATTATTGAACTGCTACTTATTGTTACGTAGAAGTACAGATACTAGTGTAAAAAAAGACTCTGTTAAAAGTAGAAGTATGGATTCAACTCTCTTACTCAAGTAAAAGTAAGAAAGCACAGTAAAAAGAAAAAATGAATTTTTAACATCAATGATACACGATACCTCTCCTGACAACTTGACAAAACGAAAAAAGTTCTAGGCACAAAATAGGATAGTTTTCTGCTTTTGGTAACCACCCGGAACAAAAAAAAATCAGTGGACACAATCTAGTTGCTAAGCGATAATGGTGCACATTGTTCCTGCCAGTAGCTGATTTTGATATGAACAGTCGGCCAAAACACTCAAAACACCAAAGTTGCTTATTTGCACATCATGTCCTATTTTTATTATGTCACTGAGGTTGAAACAAGTAACAAGCCTGTTTTGACAATGTAAGGAATAGAAATTACAAATATGTGTGTTCAAATGTAGGGAGTAAAAGTCAAAAGTCAAAACTCAAGTAAAGTACAGATGCCTATTTTGACTTGTGCAGCAACATGCCTTCATAATTGAGGCCTGGAGGCTTTAAACCTAAACTAATGAGTTGTTGCTGCTTTCGGAGGAACATTAGCTAAAATACTGAACATTTTACACTTCAGTTTTGACTTGCTGATACTCGCTGATACAGCATGTTACCGCGGAAACTGTATATTAATATTTCAGTGGTAAATGATGTATTTCTTTTGTCACTACATTTATCTGACAATACATTATAGTTAAGCTGCACAAAACACATGACGTGGACATTATACTGTTTTAGATTTTACACATTTCAAGAATGGCAACATTAAATTTATATATATATATATATATATATATATATATATTATCTGCTATGTTGAAGGCAGTGAACATCACACACGAGTTGATGAAGCATGCATGTATGGTTAACATAATGTCATTTTCCTGTCAGAATCATGGCCTCTGCATTGTCCGAGGATCAGTTACAATGCAGCATCTGTCTGGACGTCTTCAACAACCCTACCTCCCTCCCATGTGGGCACAACTTCTGCCTGGATTGCATCAAACAATTCTGGGTTACAAGAAGACATAAGCCTGCTGAGTGTCCGCTGTGCAAAGAGACCTTCAAAAAACGACCAGAACTCAGGATCAACATAGACTTAAAAGACATCACGGAGCAATTTCAAAGGTGTGTTGGTTTTAATGTGATGAGCTTTTTGGCACTAATTTAGGAACATTAGATTCCATGTGTGACTTGAATTATCTGTCCAAATCCAAAGGTCTCTGAAGGACAAGCCAAGATACAAACCAACCCCTGTGATACCATCGAATAAAGGTCTCACAAGACTATCCTCAATGTCTGAAGATATTACCTGTGACGTCTGCCACGAAATCAAGTCAACAGCAGTGAAGTCGTGCGTAGTGTGCCAGGAATCCTACTGTGTAACCCACCTGATATCTCATCTGAGGGATCCAGTGATGACAAAACACAGGCTGATGGATCCGTACACCTTTGTCAATAGTCACATGTGCAGTAATCACAGAAAGCCGCTGGAGATATTCTGCAGGAATGACCAAACTCCCCTGTGTGCAAAATGCGTAGAGACAGATCATAAATACCACAAAGTCCTCCCCATAGAGAAGGAGTGCAGTAGAATCAAGGTGAGGAAATGATGTTTCTTAGTTTTCATTATAATGCATTTCATCACATGGTACCACAATATACTAACTTTATGCTGCTGAGTCTACAAATATGGTTTAGAAATTTAAAGGATAATTACCATTTTTAACAACCTGGACCTTGGAGTCGTTTGGACGAAATTAGCTCCAGTGGAGCGCCGCGTATATCCAGTGTTGTGCTACAGACGTTTATTGACACATCCTGACGTGTATGTCCTGGCCTCACATGCCACCATGGGCTCGAAGGGGAATAGCACTAACGTACCATAACAAAATATTGGTGAAATGAACTAGTTTCAGGGCAGATAATGCGTTGTATAGATGCTGCGCGTCGGTGCCCCGTATACTCGCATTATACGGATATACGCGGCGCAACACTGGAGCTAATTTCGTCCGAATGACTCCAAATGACACCAAAGTTGTCTGGGTGAGTAAATGATCGTATTTTATGCTAGAAATAAGGTCCAGGTTGTAAAAAATTGTTATTTTCCTTTAAGAACCATAACATTATATATAAAAGTGATCTGATTTGAAATTAATGTGTTCACCTTCTATCTTTACAGACTCAGATGCAGAAGATCGAAGCAGAGTTTCAACAGATGATTCAGGACAGAAACGTAAAGATTGAGGAGATCAAAAATTCAGTGGAGATGAGCAAAGCAAGTTTGCATTGTTGTTTCTCAGTGATATACAAGAAGATAACTTGTGTCCCCAGTGTGGTTGCTGGCACTTTGTTTTTCTCTTTTGAATCTTACACCAGCTCTAGAAGGAGCAAAAGCAATAATGTAACAGTTATAACAGTAATACATATGCTGTTTTTAGCCATTAACAGTATGGGCATTGGATGGATTACAATAATGTTAAGTATAAATACCTTTTATTAAATGTGAATAGTGTTGTCTTCACTTGAAGAGAAGCTGCAAGAACACTTTTATTTAATGATACAGAACAAAAGCTTACTCTGTAGCAGCATATATTTCATTCAGCTTTTTAACCTTGAGTTATACATACTTGCAGAAAATCAAAGAAGAAGAGATACATAAGAGTCTGCAGGTCTTCACCATGATGATTAGTGCCATTGAGAGTAACCAGGCTTTACTCATTGAGGAGCTGGAGAAGAAGCAGGAGGCAGCTGAGAAGAAAGCACAAGAGTTTGTCAGCAAATTGGAGCAAGAAATTAATGAGCTGCAGAGGAGATGCAATGAGCTGGTTTACCTGGGGGACAGCAATGACACACTTCACCTCCTGCAGGTAAGATTTCTCATGGATAGTGTCTCTTATGTTAGGAAAGTTATGTTGATTTGTAAAGATACCTTGTATAAAAAAAGTGACATTGATACATGCCTTAAATTCATGCTTTAGATTATTTATACCAAACATACATGAATAGTGTCTATAAAAAGGTTACACTGACAGTATTTGAGTGTGAGCTATGTGTGCCATCTGGTTTCAGTCCTTTCCTTCTCTGAGCGCTCCACTGTGCCCCGCGGACTGGTCCGGCGTTACAGTGCACTCAGACAACTACATAGGGACAGTGAGGAGAACTTGCTCCAAGCTGGTCGACATCTGCCAGGAGTTTGAAAAGAAATTGTCTGCAGTTGGTCAGTAACTTCTCTTACAATAACTCTGATAGTCATTTGTGTTCAGTTGAATCCTAAAGCTGAAACGTTGCCAATAAGCATACAATATTTTCCCATACATATGTCTGAAGGTTCATTTGCCAAATGTTCCTGAGGAGAAATATGACATTTTATCAGACAGTGTTTCATACAACAAAATAACTGACCATTTTATTTTTCATTTATAGAAGTGAGCAAGACCAATCAGTATGCAGGTATGTGAATGAATATGTGTACCTTCATTTTCAGGACTATTAAACAATAATGTGTTCACAATATGCCAACTAACTGATGTATTGTGGACTGTAGGTTCCTATTGTAGCTGTCAATATACAGTATTTTACATGTGATTAAACTTAGAGATCCAAATAAACAAATACAAAAGTACAGTGATTTAACAGTTCAGCCAAAAATGAAAGTCATTCACCTAAAAATGAAAATTTGCCGTGACTTAAATCTCTATAGCCTCTCTAACCATATTTAATCCAACACATTCACTATCAGGGACATCTGTAGCAATCAGCATCTGACTTCCACATGTTTTGTGTGAACGTTGTGAAATTATGGGGGAAAAAGAAGTAATGATCTTAAATGGACATAAAAACCTAGTAGATTAGTTTTAAGTAAATATGTTACCTTGTATTACCTCATTCAATGTTCCTTTTTCCTTTTCTCTCCAGTGGATGTGACTCTGGATCCTGACACTGCTGCAGGCTGGCTGATTCTGTCCCCAGATGGGAAAAAGGTAGTACGACTGTTTGATCAATGACCGAAATATGAGACAAAAGATAGTCCTGTGTGGTCCAACACCTATAACGTTTATGACTAGTTCTTTAATTAAATGTAAAAAAAGGTGAGTTGAATGCCATAGAGAAGTCTAGAAGTAAAGAATAAACCCATTTAAGTACAGCAGCATCATGATAGGATAATAGATCTGTCGTCAAGATGGACAGGTAATGGCGACAAACTGATAAAGAAGAAGATGAATGATGAAAATTGTAACATCACTGATAGCTGATATTGTTTATTGTTGATAATGATGATCTACAGGTGAGTGTCAGCTCCCAGCAGAGGAAGCTCCCTGAAAACCCCGGCAGGTTCGACTCCTGCGTCTCTGTTCTGGGGAAACAAAGCTTCACCTTTGGAAGACGCTATTGGGTAGTTCAGGTAAGAGTATTGTCAGTATTGGGATGGCTAAACCAGACCTGTAGAGTGCATTTACTAAAGGTAAGAGACTCCTGATCTGATTAACTTATAACAGTACATTAATTTCTTGTCTTACTTGCTGTGTCTTAAATATCAGATTTGAATAAAATATCAAAACACAACCTTCACCAGACTTTCAATGGTTGCTTCCATGAGTTTAAATCTTAAATCCATCTTAAACTCTGAATCATCATTGGAAACTACAGTAAATGGAAATGGAAATGGTTAAATAAGGAATTAGGTAGTAAAAATAGGTCAGCGTGGTTATTTAACAAGGTGATATTTCCTGTACTTCATGTAACCAACACTAGATGTGACCTCAAAAGGCAGGAACAATCCAAACAGCTCATCACACCCCCTTGTGGCTGCAGCAAGGTTCAGCACTCTTTATATGCTTTCTTGTGTCATATTAAAAGGACAGGTTTACAATATTTCAGGTCTGTCTTGGAACAATAGTCAGGTGGCCAACATTAAACATTGCATACTTCCTTTCTATCCAGCCTTCCTTCAAATATATATTTAAATGGGGTTTTTTTTAAGTTTATATGAAGCTGTCCAAATTAGTCAGTCTACATCTACTACATCCTTCTACTGCAGCTGAACAGGAAAACAATGTCCATCACTAAAAAGACTGAATCTATTGAAGATATCCACTTTGATTGAAGTCTCATATCTTCAGATCAACGTTTAAACTTTGTAAGCATACTGTATGATGGTCCTCTAATGTCAAGTACCTTAAGGAGGAATGATTACAGTGGAAAAAACTTGTTTCCATCTTTATATTGGAACCTGAGTGGTGTTTTAAGACAGATTTGGAAAAATAAGCCTTCTTCCCCATTTCCAATTCCTTTTATATTGAAGTTGTTCCAAATTGTTGATTCCAAATTTGGTGTTTTTTGTTTATAAGCCTTGGTTAGCTTGTATTTCCTCAATGTGAATCAAAAAATGCCCATATCTGATGGGTTGTATTTAAGGATTTAGACTTTAGAAAACAAGACAATCCTTTTAACAGCAGCTCTTGTTCCACTGTCGACGTGCTTACCTGTCTAATTTTGTAATTTTGTTGTGTTTCAGGTTGGTGATAAAACAGACTGGGATCTTGGTGTGGCCAGGGAGTCCATCAACAGGAAGGGGGCCATCACGGTACGTCCCGACAGTGGTTACTGGGCGATCTGTCGACGGAAAGGTGGCAGCCTGAGCGCCTGTGCTGGCCCCTCCGTCACCCTCCACCTCCAGGAAACCCCACAGAAAGTAGGCATCTTCCTGGACATTGAGGAAGGGGAGGTCTCCTTCTATGATGCAGAAACAAAGACTCACATTTATACTTACGCTGAATGCACGTTCACTGAGGCTCTCTATCCGTACTTAAACCCATGTCTTCATGACAACGGGAAGAACACGGCCCCTTTGATTATCTGTCCTGTCCTGTCCACTGAAGAGACGGTAGAGTTTTGAGCTGGAGACTCAAGACCATGCACATTTCCTTATCTGTTTTCTACTGACTAATGTCTGATTAATGATGCACCAATCACAGCTGTGTCCACCTCCCACTCAGGTAACCTCACACTGATGATTTAAGGTTAAGGCTCAAAATATCAACAAAGTACCTGATTGTATATTATACTTATGTTGAAGCTGATATTGTTTAATATTTTATTTATGCATTTGTGCACCTTCTCTTCAGTCATTTTATGCTCTATGAAATTTGATGTACTATTTTCATAATTATACAGGCTTTTTTCTTTGACAGATACAGCTGCATTTTGGGAACAGATGTTTTGACTTCGTCACGTGTTAGATGTTTACCCACATATTTGTATAGAAAGTGTTACATCTGCTGCTTTTCTAAAACCAAGATGTCTTTTTCAAATTTAGTTGGTTATGCTTACACATATGGAAAAGAGACTAAGTTGTTTCTGAAGATGTAAGCTTTCATTGTACACAGGACTGTATATATTTTGCACTAATTAATTACATGTAATTAAAAAAATGGAAACACATGTCTTGTTTGTAGGTTTATTTTTTACTTTTTTGTCACCAGTATATTTGGTCTTTCAATCCAACTGATATTAAATTGCTATTTTTGTCTAATACAGTATCTGCTCTGTGAATCACTTGTCCTGTCTTCTCCTTTGATACATTTTTATTCTAAATAAGTTGATCTCATGATAGTGACTCCTAGTTTTACACACATTTCTATTAAGCACCTTTTCCGTCATCTGCTCATGTAGCTGGAAACTGCATTTTTGTTAACAAACGTTGTCAACAAATGTTGATTGAAGGGAGTTTTTCCTCGCTGCTGTCGCCAAGTGCTTGCTCATGTGGGAATGTTGGGTTTGGCACTATATAAATAAAGATTGATTGATTGATTGAAGCAAGAATGTGACATTTCTATTATAGGCAGAGGAGACGGCCACATGCATCCTGCTACATGACAGTTGAATTGTCCTGTTGTGTTACTGCTGTCCTGCTTCTTGTTTGATTGCTGCTCATATGTGTTTTACCTGCTTACGTCCATTTTAGCTCACATTAGTTCTTGCTTATGTCTGCTCCTGTCTAACTGCTCTGTAACTGTTTGTTTGTCGCTTTGTTCAGTTGTTGTAGTTTGCTTTGCTTTTACTGTGTGCCGCTTATGTCACCCTGAGTTTTATACTTATTGTAACTAACCTGTCTTATAATGTTTAAAATCTGGCCAAGGACAGCAGATGAAAACTAGCCTTTGGGCTAATTCTGGCATATTTACAGATATGTTTATTAATATGTAAAGTTAAATGTAAAGTTCTTTATAAATAAAATATATTATTATTGTTATTATTGTTGTACCTTATGCACACTGACAGCTTAGGTTTCATTTTGACTGCAGCCTGTCTTGGTATGTGGGTGATGTTGATGCCAAGATCCAGTTGTGCAGCATCCAGTGATGAATTACCATTGTGTTTCCTGCATTGACAGCTTTATCACGTCTGACAAAGCCGTTCCTGTCATCTCAGTGCCCCAATGTTACCTTACACATTGACAGCTTAGGTTTCATTTATACTGAAGCCTTTCAATTGCACATTTTTTGATTAGCATGTTTCACAATTGTACAGCAGGCTGTGTCGGCTAAGATTAATCTATGTGCTGTTTCATTAGTCCAGTGCATCTAATGTTATGTATTTACCAGTGCCTGAATGCTACCATCTTAATATAGTCTGGTCAGGCGATATTTTCTGCCTTCACAAATTGCTTGAATTCTCTCTGAAGGTTACTGGTGCTGCAAGCTGGTACGTTGGTTGTGATCAATTTCAACAAAACAAGGCTATATTATGAGGAGCATTTAAAATAGGACAAGCCTCACGAGACCCTGAATTGAGATGTAAATTAAAAGAGTCAAGGCTGGCGTCCTTTAAGAGGAAACTGGTGTCACAGTCCAAAGCATGAATATACTGCACAGCACCACAAATACAGTACTCTTCCATTTATTTAATTGGCCAATATCTGAACTGTATTACGGAACAAAACAAACAAAAAAAAACATCAAATGAAGCAGAACATCCTGAGATGACAATGGTAAAACTGAGGAGTGCCCTGTCCATGCAAATATAGACATAGCACATACACTGTTTGGTTTAATAGGTTGTAATCTAATGTAATCCAAAACAACAGGTCTAATTTAAATTCTACTTTTATGAAGTTTATACATTTTCAGTTTTTGTTAACATTGTCAAGAAGGTGATAATTCTGCATTATGTTTATTATTGAGGTCATAGTGGGTGATGATGGTGTGCTAGGGTGCGTTGTATTGAATAGTGTTCCTAATATTTTGTCTACTAAATATTAGGAACACCATTCAATACCACCACACCACCAGTAGTGACAAGGACACTAGCTGAACACAAACATAGTGAAGAATCAGTCAGTAAGGAGAGAGCAACTGTCTGTGGCCACCACATGTAAAACCATTCCTGTTTTGGGAGCTGTCTTGCTTTTGCCTCTCCATTGCACCTGTTGTCACTTTCATTTGCACCAAAGCAGATCAAACTGATTCACAAACACTTGTACTTCCTAAGTGGACAGATTGATATTCCTGAAGTTTAACTGACTTGGTGTTACACTGTTTTGAGCAGCATAACTAGACCTTAGTTAACACTCTGGGTATGTGGGTGAAGCCAAGAACCGGTTGTGCACCACATCTCCGGATTAATTGCCATTGTGTTGTACGATACTTAAAGAAGTATGACATTGGATGACAATAGATTTAATTTCTTTGCTCCAACATTACCTTATACATACTGACAGCTTAGGTTTCATTTTGACTGCAGCCTTTCTTGGTATGTGGGTGATGTTGATGCCAAGAGCCAGTTGTGCAGCACATCCATACCATTGTGTTTCCAGTATTGACAGCTTCATCACCTTTGACAAAGCTGTTCCTGTCATCTCAGTGCCCTGATGTTACCTTACACATTGACAGCTTAGGTTTCATTTATACTGAAGCCTTTCAATTGCACATTTTTTGATTAGCATGTTTCACAATTGTACAGCAGGCTGTGTCTGTTAAGATTAATCTATGTGCTGTTTCATTAGTCCAGTGCATCTAATGTTATGTATTTACCAGTGCCTGAATGCTGCCATTTTAATATAGTCTGGCCAGGCGATATTTTCTGCCTTCACAAATTGCTTGAATTCTCTCTGAAGGTTAGTGGTGCTATGAGCTGGTACGTTGGTTTTGATCAATTTCAACAAAACAAGGCTATATTATGAGGAGCATTTAAAATAGGACAAGCCTCACGAGACCCTGAATTGAGATGTAAGTTAAAAGAGTCAAGGCTGGCGTCCTTTAAGAGAAAACTGGTGCCACAGTCCAAAGCATGAATATACTGCACAGCACCACAAATACAGTACTCTTCCATTTATTTAATTGGGCAATATCTGAACTGTATTACAGAACAAAAATAGAACAAAGCATTGAACATATGTATAGAAAACAAATAAAATACAAATCAAATGAAGCAGAACATCCTCAACATGACAATGGTAAAACTATTGAATAAAAGCAAATATGTAAAACATGGTTACATAACTCTGGAGAGGGGTACCCATGCGTATGCAAATACAGAAATTGCTTGTACACTGTTTTGTTTAGTAAGCTGCAAAAACAAAATTGAACATTTGATTCAGTGTTAATCTACTACATAATGTGTTGTGCAAGGTGATTAAATAGTTGGTCGAAAACCGGACTAACCAGCCCCTTCTTCAGAAATCTGCCTCCTGACACTCTTAAATGCACTTTACACTGTTGCTGCCTTTATTTATTTGTTTTGATGTATTTATATATTGTTTTATTCATTGTTGTTGTCGTTAGGGTCGGTTAGGGTCTTTTGTCTTACAGTATATTGATTTGTGTTGTTTTAAATCGTGCCTTGCTCATATGGAAGAGTGCCAAAACTGCATTTCATTATGTAACTACCATGACAATGTCCTTAAGCAACAACACAATAGAGTAATTGTGAAGAGATAAGACTGTTGGAACATTTGAAAACACTCACATGCTCTCAGTGACTATGCTTATTTAGCAGGCATGTCATATTCACACTTAGTTTAGCATGTTAGCTAGTACTGAACAAAAGGTGGAACATATAAGAAATGATCTAAAATGATGTGAAAATATCAACAAATGAGCAACTGTCATTTCCAAGTTAAAGTGCATATTACTCATTTCAATCAAATAACATGATTGATTGATTAACCTCTCTACTCCCTCCGTTAGCAGCTTGATGTTAGACTTGTGTTGAGTTTATCTAGAAACGGCTATGCTAGCTCATTAGCCAAGCTTCTTCTGAACAAAAAAGTATGTCATGTGTCGACGTTCTTGAGTGTTTAAATACCCTGTGATGTGTTTATTTATGGAGAGATGGTCTTTCCTCCGGTCCGTGAAGCTCTGGTGATGAACAGGATCATTTCACATCTATAAATTGAAATGTTGGCCTATTGATGGATAATGATTCATTCTCTTTCCCATTCACAACATGTATTTTACAGAATCCACCTTCCTTGTAACCTCCGCCTTTTGCCCAGATTGTGCATTAGTGGTAGACCTGGTTTCAGTCTTTCCATGGAACAGTAAGTAACACCAGACTATTTAAAAGTTGGCCGATGTTATCACTAGATGCAATCTGATGTTAGGAATTTATCGATGCTGGAGACGCCTTGCAGGTACGTCACAAGTATAAAGGACGGACTGTACTGGAACCTAATCTTACTGTATGAATGCAGTGTGCAAACAGTCATTGTGCCATTGTTCGAAGAAGTTGCCGTGATGATGTTTTATATCAAATAAAAGGCTGTTTCAAAAGCCATCTCACAGTTGGTACATGAATACAGGGCATCTTCACAGCTTGGCTTCTTTTCTTGGTTTGTTGTTGGGTGGGTTAGTTATTTTATGTAACAGTCTTCCTGGTTTTCAGTTCATGTGTGGTTAACAGCAATCAATCCACAAACTCAAGAAATCTGCACAGAAATATAGTTTACTTTCCTTTGTCTAATTAAAAACAATTAGAGCCATATAACAAAGTTTTTGGTCATGTGAAGACTGATCCAGGGAAGATAAACGAGAAAAAGTAAAGCCACCTTTACAACACCATGTAACGTTGTAATTATGCACCTTATTACGAAAGACATTTAACTTCTTAATCATTTTTATGTCGCTTTCCCTGAGAAATATGTCTCTGTACAATCTCCATTTTAGAGCTGTTATAGATTTAGATTTGAATCACAATCTTTGCCTTAACAAAAATCTAAAAATTAAAAAACCTCCAGCACACTGTCATGTTCACAGGTGTTTTTTTATTAAGTTGCCCTCATTGTTTCCATCTATCAGACCTTCATCAGGTATGTGTTACACTAACATGTTGCAGCAACTTAATAAAACAAACAGCCGTGAGTTGTTGTTTTTTAAATTTTTTGATTGCACTTTCCTCCTACACAGGTGTGCAGAGATTTCTGACAGCAGCTGGTTGGAGTCACTGTAAAAAGTGACTTTAGCCAGATTTAAAAATGTTTTAAATAGATTCAGGGCTTTTGAGAAAACATTCAGGGCTGCAGCATCAAAAGCCACCCCTCAGTGCTGTCCCTATACGATACTGCGTAAGATGACTAAATTCAAAACAAGATACAATAAGTAAACTTTGGTGAAGATTTGAGGAGGACAAATATCAAGTAACACTTCCTGGAGTTTGTTTTTTTGGTACTTTCACCTGGTTCACTAAAACCCACCTGTCATGCGGGCCATCGGGACCAAGAACCGTTTCCTTCTCAGATTGTAAACCAAAATGATTAAATAGTGTAGTCGTGTATCAGACTGAAATCTGACTCCTGAAACCTCTTCACCCTCTAATACCGAAGGAAACTTGTATCGTCACATCAAAAAGCTGAAAGTTTTATCAGTAAACCAAGTGTAGTGTGCAGAACTGTGTGTCTGCAAAAAGGTTTCTGGTACATTTAAAGGTGCAGTGTGTAGAATTTAGTGGCATCTAATGAAAGAAACTTGGCAGAAATGAACCAAAAGACCACATCATATATTTTAGTATTTCAGGATAGTGTTTTAAATCAGGTGACATAACGTCATAAATTCTCTCCTTGACTTTTGTTGTGACACATGGAAACTGACTACCTGTTCCACCTGATAGCGACAATTTTAACAAAAGTGAACCTGCAACCATTAATCATCCCTGTTTGATCTGTCTTTTTCCATCCTGGCCAATATAAATAGAGTGTGTGAGTGCACAGAATATAAACTATATGTGTGCTGAATCTGATATCACATCCACAGACCAGAGAAGAATAGCCAGCATCACAAAACACAAGGAGTAAAGGTTGTCAAACTAGGGGGAAAAAAAGCAAATAATTTCTTCTACACTAGATAAAAATCAGCAAAAGTGGCATCAACACATGTTTTTATTCTAGACACTACAAGTATGACTATAAATATTCATACGTTTGTTTTAATTATTGCATTTCAGTCTTTATTGGGCATTTATTGGACCTTACATAAATGATAGTTAGTCCTTCTCTTAGTTCTGTTCTCCTTTCTCACAACTCATTTGCTCCTAATGAAGATATAAATTCAAAATCAATAAACATGTTGGTTTCTGTTTTTTAATTAAGATCAAGATTTAAGATAAAGAGTCTGAAGCCATGCTGTACACTCTAAACGGCGAGGCAACAGGCTGGTGAGTCGGAGTAATGCATGCATGGATGGATAGATAAGGTTTCATTTCTCTGGAAATGTGAACGCTGTGAACGTGTGCTTAGCTATCGTTTCCCTTTCATTCGCTGTGTGTGAGAAATGAAACCAACCTTTGGACCTGGAACCTGTTCAACATGTATTTTAAAGCTTCCATCTTCCTTACCGCCACAGTTATATAGCCATGCCAGAAGAACTACTAGAACTACAACACAAGGCGAGACCCATTTTCTTGATGTTGATAATAATCACTAATAGTCGTTGTTGGAAACGTAGTACGTCCAAAACTAAATATGGAGTTACAAGGTTTCCATCCAGCAGCAGCATTATTCAGTCCTTGTCAGGGTTTTACTCTGGATACATTTAAAGTATATAAAATTGCACAAATTAAAGTTTGCCTGCAAGTAAAAATGAAAATGACTTTAAAGAATAGTTTATTTTGCAATTTTTATTTTATCTAATCTTCTTGCACATGGAGCATCCTTTATCTATTCATCAAGTATTCTTCTCTTTGACCTCCCTTTATATTAGATTTTATTTAATTTTTTAATTTAATTCAATTTAATTTAATTTAATTTAATTTAATATTTTTTTTATTTTATTTTATTTTATTTTATTTTTCTTTCTTTATTAATTTATTTACTTTTTTTTATTTTTTATTTATTGTTTTGTCCTTTTTTTATCTCTCCCTCTCTTTCTCTGGTTCATTGTTCTATTGTACCATTAAAAAAAAAAAGTTGGAAACAGCTGTGGAATAACTTCTATCTTTGTATCTTGAATGGATTGTGATATGCTGGTCTCCAATAAAAAAAATTAAAATAAAAAAATAATGATTTATTTTTGGAGCACCTTGGTAGCTGCGAGGTTAAGGTACGTGCCACACAAAGGCCCTGGTTAGATTCCAGCAAGGGGTATTTGCTGCAAGTCATTCTTCTCTCTCTCTTCCTGTTTCCTGTTGGCCTCAATGCAACCCACTTTAAAAAAAAGCCAAAACATAAATATTTAAAAAGATTAGTTTATGATGTTACATTTGAGTCAAATCACATGATAGATTATAGGAAGGCTTCAGTTGCTCACTCTGTTGATATTTGACACACCACCTTAAAAGGGTTTCTAATATTTTCCGCTCTTTCTCAAGCATTCACCTGACTAATAATGCAATGGTTTTTTTTCCAGGTATGGTATGCCACTTTAAAAGCTGCCATTGTTTTACAATCATGCAGACCAAACCCAAACATGCATCATGACTCACTGCATGTTACTCAAGCTGAGAGGACTCAGTCTGCAAACAAAGAACTAGAAATACCAGAACTACTTTCATGTCAAGGAGGAGCCTAACGCTACGAGTGAATGTGTACTGTTGTCAAAGTATTTGGTGTTCAGTCTTAGTCAGGTATCTGAGGAGGATGATCAGGACTCTCGAGATGTCAACAGGTAACACAGGTAAGACGTTACTGATACTCAACAGCTGCTGCAAGAAAACTGAATGCAATGCAAAGCTGCTGCTCCTCAGGCTTCAATTAACATAATACTGTTAATTCAAAACATTTTCATAGCTGATGACAAATACCTTTACTTCAGAAAATGCACCAAAAATGTTAACTGTTAAAACTATCAATTATCGCTAGTAACTTAATTATTAAACAAGTTTTAAAATTAGCATGAGACAACTGACAAATGTGCAAAAGTAAGTAAGTTACGTTCTTTAATGTGTAACCTTACAGTCTTAATATGCAGCAATACTCTTTATCTACCTCATATTTAAAGTCCTTTGTCATGAAGTGTTTATGTTGTTTAAAGAAGCTTATGTGTTTTTGAAAGGTTGCAGCCACAGAGATGGTTCAATTCTAATCTCCACATTTAGATTTATAACTTTAAAACTGCAACAACTGGTCATTACATTATAATTTATATCATGTTATAATCATTGCAAAAGTGCAAATTCATCAGCAGCCTTTTGTTAATATGGTTCAGTGGCAGATTTCACTTTTTTTTTTACTCAATAATAACGAGTCATCTGTGCAGAGTAATCCTGAAAAACTTAATAGGGACGTTAACTTGAGTGACTTGGGCATGTAATACAGTATGGGCTAATGGCCAGTGTGTTTGAGTAACTCTTAAACAGGCAGCGTGCACCAGGAGATACAGACTATTTAATATCCTGTTAGGATGGTTAAGGTAGAATTGAAGCTTGTGGTAGTTCTAAAATTATAAAAATCAGTTTAGAAACTAGTATAAATGACCAGAATGTATCACTTTTCTATGTTAAATAACACATTTAAGTGTTTTTACCATTATCACCATTGCATACCTTAATAAGGGCAACACATCCTGGTGGAGACACAACTCATAAAATCCAAAATATATTAAAAATATGAGTGGAAATGTTTTACTTTAGGTAACATCAAATTATGTTTTTTACATCTCATTTTCCATTCCTGCCTGTTTAAGGGTTAATATTCTTATATGACAACTTTAATGATCCATGTCAGCAGGTGTTAAGCCCAACTTGACATTAAATTAAAATATTTCACAAATTGTCCTGAATGGATGCAGACGTCTATTTTTGGCATGGACTGAAAAACACAGCGCTTGTTGTGTAAGAGGATAAACAAACGGTTGACTGACAATGTGCTATTTGATTGTTAGATAACAAGAAGTGGCTCTGGCAATGAGTCAAGTAAACATTTGAACTACATTTGTACCTGCATGCGAAAAGAACAATTTGTTTTGTATAATGTCACGTTGATTCAGCTCCAAGCAAATATGCATGTTTGAGTAAAATCATCTTATTTTGCAGGCAGGAACATGGCCTCCGCACCATTCGAGGAGCAGTTCCGTTGCTGTATCTGTATTGATATCTACACCGACCCCATCTCCATCCCGTGTGGACACAACTTCTGTCTGGACTGCATCGAAGGCTACTGGGATACGAAGGACAAGGCAGAGTGTCCACTTTGCAAAACGACATTCAGAGGCCGCCCCGACCTCAGGATCAACCATAACTTTGCAGATATCATTGAATTCTTCAAAAGGTTCGTCGTATTTATCATCTCAATACCTTCATTTCACTAGCAAAGACCACGCCAACTAAGATATGAGTTTAAGTATTTATCATGTGGAAGAAAAAAGGGTTGAGGGATAGGGAAGAAGGGATGAGGGGATGAGGGTCGAAGGGATGATGGTCGAAAGGTTGAAGAGGTGGGGTGAGGGTCGAGTGGATGTAGGGGTTGGGGTCGTGGGGATGTAAGGGTTGGGGTCGTAGGGACGTAGGGTATGGAGGGAGAAGTGAGGGTCGTGTGGATGGGGGGAAGGGATGGGATGTAAGAGAGGGGGAGAGGAAAAAGAGAGATGAAGGATGTAATGTGGATGGAAGTTGAAGCCGGGTGCCGGGTTAATGAGGAGGCGCAGGATGCTGTACCCGTCTCCAAGTGGAGTGTGTGAAGGGAAACGGGGCAGGATGAAACTCTGGGTGGAGGAGCTGTCTCGGCGTCTGGTCCGTGATACAGACCCCAGTTCCAAAAGAGAGAGAGACGTTAGAAGGAGGGTGAGGGGGGAGGGATATTCGAAATGAGACAGAGGGGGATAGAGCGGACGGGATGTGACTTAAATACTGCTTCTGCGGAAATTGAGAAGGTGTGAAGCGTGGTCTCTGCTCCTGAACTTTGTTATAAAACTTCATATCTTTGAAATTATTGCCAGATGTATCAACATGTATCACCTTTTAGAGCAAATTACTTGAACTAAGTTGAAATTTAACATAATTTAATTCAAATCCAAAGGTCTCTGTCCACACTGAAGCAAGAGGAGGACGTCAACGTTGAAGAGCAACAACTTCCTGAGACTGATGATGTTCCCTGTGATATTTGTCACGGAGAAAAGTTAACGGCGGTAAAATCGTGCCTCATCTGCCAAGCGTCTTACTGTGAAACTCACCTCACGTCTCACCTGAGAGATCCGGCCCTCCAGAGACATCGGTTGACAGATCCAGCCACCTTCACCACCAGTCACCTGTGCAGAACTCACAACAAGCCTCTGGAGATGTTCTGCAAGAAAGACCAGACACCTGTGTGCGAGGAATGTGCAAAGAGGGAGCATAAACCCCACAAGATTGTTCCCATAGCGAAGGAGAGCAAGAGGATCAAGGTAAGGAGAAGGAGTTCATTTCATTGATCTAGATTTCTCAGGTAGCATATACTTCCTTGAAGCCATTAAACATTTTATTCCATTCGCAGGCTCATTTGAAGCAAACAAAGTCCGACATTCAACAGCTGACCGAGACTAGACTGACAAAAATAGAAGAAATCAAACATTCAATGGACCTAAGCAAAGTAAGCTCTACAGTACATGACGGCATATTTAGAAAGATTTATTAAGTCAGTTCTCTTCTGCAAATTTACATTTTCTGTTCTTTCAATCAACAGAAAATCACAGAGGAAGAGATACAAAGCAGTGATGAGGTCTGCACCATGCTGATTACCGCCATTGAGAAACACCGCACCACTGTCGTCACGGAGCTCAAACAGAAACAGGAAGAAGCTGAAACGAGAGCAAAGGAGCTGCTTCGTGAGCTGGAGCAAGAAATCAATGACCTGCAGACGAGAAACAGCGAGCTACAGCACCTGGAGCTCACCCAGAACCCTCTTCACCTCCTACAGGTTAGATCTATGAACTACATGTCAGCATCTCTTTACAGTGGCAATAAAAAACAAAGCACTCAAGAGTATGTTTGTGTTTTTCTATTTTAGAGCTTCTCATATCTAAGTCGACTCCCATCTACCAGAGACTGGTCTGAGGTCCCAGTCCACTCAGATAACTGCATGGGGACAGTGAGGAGAGCCATGTCCAAGCTGGTGGACATCATCCAGGAGATTGCAAACACACTGTCTGCAGCAGGTCAGTAATCTTTAGGCAGAAATGATTAACCCTCCTGTTGTCCTCGAGTCAAGGAAGGAAGGAAAGGAGGCAGGAAGGATGGAAGGGAGGAAGAAGGAAGGAAAGGAGGAAAGAAGGATGGAAGGAAGGATTGAAGGGAGGAAGGAAGGAAGGGAGGAAGAAAGAAGGAAAGGAGACAGGAAGGATGGAAGTTAGGAAGAAAGAAGGAAAGGAGGGAGGTAGGAAGGAAGGAGGGAGGGAAGGAAAGGAAGGAACGACAGAGGAAAAAAGGAAGGAGAAAGGAAAAGAGGAAGGAAGGAAAGAAGGACAGAGGAAAGAAGGAAGGGAGGAAAGAAGGAAAGAGGAAGGAAAGAAAGAAAGAGAGAAGGAGGGAGGAAGGACAGACGGAAGGAAGAAAGGAAGGAAGGAAGGGAGGAAAGAATGAACAGATGGGGTCAATTTGACCCGGGAGGACGACAGGAAGGTTAAAGAGATTCTTTTGAAATCAATACATGAAAATAACCTTTTTTTTCTTCCTTTTTGCAGAAGCAGACAAGATGAATGAATATGCAGGTAAGCTCTCAATCAGATTATCCAATCACTCTTTTCAGTAATCACTTTTAAATTGATCACAGCCCCTTTTTTTAAGTGCTGGACTCACTGTTTTTCTTCTTCTCTGTTTCTCCAGTCGATGTCACTTTGGATCCTGTGACTGCTTCAGGCTGGCTGGCCCTGTCTCCAGATGGAAAAAAGGTAAAGCATGACTGTATTATCACTTAATAATGTGTGATGGTGTTTAGCTCAGTGGGTAGAGCCCCCCACTCTACCACCCACCCCATGTGTTGAGGCTACAGTCCTCAATGCAGGCGACCCCTGGTTCAAATCCCACACTGAGTAGTCCTATCCTACATGTCATTGCCCCCTCTCTACCTCCAGTTTCCTGTCTCTCTCAACTAACCTGTACATTAAAGGCAAAAAGCCCCAAAAAATATTTAAAAAATAATGTGTGCAAAGGACTCGCTTTTAAAAAAGGAGATTACAAGTTTAGGTTTCTCACATCTAAGACTGAGATGGCAGTGAGAAGGTTGTCTATATATTTGTACTGAAGCCCCCCCTGCTGGCTTGTTTCACACTCTAACAGAGTTGGCAGCAATGTGACACACTGACTTAAAAATGGAGGTGCGAGGAGGCATTAGAAGTGAAACTAAAACTTGTTTACTTGGAGGACTTGATAAGAGAAAAATGATAACCAGCTGATAGGCCCTGTGGTATTCTGATGATGGTAATAATGATTATAATTATCTTCAGGTGAGCATCGGCTGCCAGACGAAGAAGATCCCGCTCCCAGACAGTCCTCAGCGGTTTGACTCCTGCGTTTGCGTTTTGGGGAAACAAAACTTTGCATCTGGAAGACGCTACTGGGTCGTTCAGGTGGGTCCTAAAAAAAAACACGAAAACACAATTTAAACCAGCAGCATATTTAAACAAAACAATTATTGTCAGGTACAAGCAAAGGCACAACCAATATCATTAAAGCAATATTTACAGCTTTAGCAGCAGCAGCAGAGTAAAAGATGATGAGTGTTTATTTTAACCTTCGTGTCGTCCTCCCGGGTCAAATTGACCCCGTCTGTTTTGACTGTTCCCTCTGTCCTCCCTTCCTTCTTTCTGTTTGTCCTTCCTTCCTTCCTTCCTTCCTTCCTTTTCTTCCTCCCTCCCCCCTTTCCTTCCTTCTTTCCTCCGTCCTGTCCTTCCTTCCTCCCTCCTCTCCTGTCCTTCCTTCCTTCCTGCCTCTTCTCCTTTCTTCTTCCTTCCTCCCTCACTCCCTCCATCCCTCCTTTCCTTTCTCCCTCCCTCCCTTCCTTCCTTCCTCCATCCCTCCTTCCTTCTTCTTCCTTCCTCCCTCTCTTCCTTCCTTCCTCCCTCCCTTCCTCCCTCCCTTCCTTCCTTGACTCGAGGACAACAGGAGGGTTAATGTTGCATACATAGCAACAATGTAATGAACAATATTTAACATCAGTTTAAACACACTCTCTAGATTTGGCTTGTTTACTCTGCTGTTTCTTTATTTCCCATTTGAAGTGTTATATTACAAGAAAAGCTTAAAAATAACACAACACATTCTCCAAGTAGTAAATCCAAGCACAATAGATCTGATTGTGATACTTTGAAATGCATCACACATTTTCATGGTGAGAAAGCACAAACCAAATGTGTCAAACGTGTTTTTCTTATTGTGACTCACTGTTCTGTAACTCTGCGTTTCAGGTTGGTGATAAAACAGACTGGGATCTGGGCGTTGCCAGGGAGACCATCAACAGGAAGGGGGCCATCAAGGTGCGACCCAGCAGCGGTTACTGGGCGATCTGCCGGCGGAAAGGGGGCAACCTGAGTGTCTGCACTAGCCCCTCCGTCACCATCCACCTCAAACAAGCCCCGCAGAAAGTGGGCATCTTCCTGGACTACGAGGACGGGATGGTCTCCTTCTTCGACGCAGACGCAAAGACTCACATTTATACTTATAAAGGATGCACCTTCACTGAGTCCCTCTACCCGTACTTTAATCCTTGTGTTCAAGACAACGGGAAGAACAGCGCCCCCTTAGTGATTTGTGCTGTTTAGTGAGGAGTTAAGGAAGGAGAGGGTCGACTCACTGGGGCAGTTGTATGATGTTGGAAACCAATATTTAAAAACCCCCAGATATCTAAGTTCTTGTTCAAGAACATTTTTTGATCATTTTACATTAATTGTTTAATAGTAATTGATCAACTCTGACCTGCAACAGGCCGAAAAAACTTACATCTGTGGAGAAAAGATGTAATTTCTTTTACTTTTTTAATTTATAAAAAATCTCATGTGTCTTGAATGTATATAAAATGTTTTAAAGGTGGTTGAAGGCACTTTTTTCATATGGTGAAATGATGATGTCCCGTAATGGGCTACGTTTTTTGGATACTGAAAATTCATCATCTTCTAAAAATAAAATTGTTTCATGAATATTTGTTTGTATTTTTGCCCATTTAAAAACAATTCAGCTTCTTTTTTTTTAAAGATCTTGTTGGCATAGACACCTTTATTAAGCAGTAGACAGACAGGAAACATGGGAGAGAGAGGGGGGGGTGACATGCAGCAAAGGACCTCCGATCGGAATTCGAACCAGGGTCGGCTGCGTATATGGTATGCACTCTAACCACCTGACCACCTGCATGCCCTGCAAAGCTTTTTTTAGTCATTCTGTATTCATAAAGGACCGTTTGTCATTAGGCGGATCATTTTGAGCTCTTTATTACAGTCATTCTTTATTACTTTCATTCATTCACTTAGATATCGTTTTGTTTCTGTTGTTTTCCATTTGGAGGAGACAGAGTAATCACAAGGAAGGAACCTCAAACTTTACAAACAATAATTAAATTAACTTTAGCCCTGTAAATCCCAGCCAATAACAAGAACTCTAAAAAACCAAAATTGCTGTGGTTTTGCAGGATATGCTAATGAGCTATAAGCCACAATGCATACCAACCCAACCTGCTCATTTCTGAACAGTAATTATGTTATAGAACAATATAGCAGTGGGTGAATGGCTTTGTTTCTATGGATCTTTGTTTCTATGGATTCTCCCTTTTTTGTTGGCGTCACTGGTTGTTGCATCGCCAGGAATTACACAATGTCATTTGAAACCATTTGCACAATAATAAACGGGATGCCAACTTTGTATTATGCTTGATTTTAAGATTTATTTATTTTTTAAAGGGAAGGGACTTACAATTAAAATAGACCTAATCTACTTCTCAGTCGACAGTGTTAATTTCCTTGCAGATGATATCCAGTTGTATCTTTCTAAAACCAAATGAATTCACCACACTTTGAAATGACATATATAAACTAGTAGATGTCAAATCTTTCTCTAGTTTAAAGGAGATAATTTGAATTTGAGTTTTTTTACATACCAGCTTTGCCAGATTCATTTTGTTTTTCTATACCTGTATAAAAGTCTGCGTTTAACTGTTTAACAGCAACAGAAATGCCCAATTTGTTCCCCCATAGAACGGATATATAGCAGTTTGGGATGTAGTCTTTCAGTTCCTCCATCTGACGTGTGATCTGAGTTAAAAGAGAAGGAGGGAGGGGACACAGGTAGGGGGTCGAGGAGCCATGAGAACAGAAGGGCCACAGTGCTCGTGATGTAATTAAACGTCTGCTCTAACACTGGGGTTCCCTGGAACAGAGAGATAGAGAAGGAGAGATGTGGAGAAAAGAGAGGGAGAAGAGCAGAGATAAAGCTGTAGGTAAGCTGATCTGGGCTCTTGGGATGCTCTGACTTTACTGAGGCAAGCCGGTTACTGAATTACACTGCAGAGCCAACGCTAAGAGTGAGAGGTGGGTGTTTTTTCACTTTTTCTTCTTTTCAATTTTGTTCATCACGTAACGACTGTGTGCAAGTTGCAATGGCAGTGTTCTTCAAAAAAAGGCTTGTGTTATATATTGTTGGGTGCGATATTACAGTAAAGCACTAACTGTGTGTGTAGTCGTCTAACTTTGCAAAACGGTCTGATATCGTAAGTAATATTTAATGAAGTCATCCAGTTTCACAGGAAGAAATGTTGCTAAGTTAAACAGATGTTTTATCGTCAGTTAAAAGGATAAAACAGTCAACTGATGTGTGGATTTTGGTAAGAGGTGATATTGCTCTTAAATAATGTTTGAGTACTTTAAGACAGAGATGGAAGATGTGTTTGCAGTACTGTGTGTGTGTGTGTCCGTGTGTGTGTGTGTGTGTGTGTGTAGGTGTGTGTGTGTGTGTGTGTGTGTGTGTGTGTAGGTGTGTGTGTGTGCTCATGTAAAGGAATGCAAGAGCAGAAACAGGGATTCAATTGGAAACGTGCAGGGGGGGAAAGGGGGGTGGGGGGTGTTTACCTACAGATGGCCTCTCGGTGGTGGGATCGTGACAGAGTCCTGAGTCCAGCTGGCTGCACTCAGGGCTTCTTCCTGGCCAAAGCATTACCTAATTTCTTTTCTTCTTCCTCTTCTTCAAAATCTTTTTTTTTTCTTATATTGTTATTGGAAGATGGATTTCATCTGTCTTGTGTGATCTGGGCCATCTCATGTTACAGCATTGTAGATTTAAATATTGCTAACCAACCAAATTTATCAATGTGATTAAAAGTAAAATATAAAGGCAGGGCTAAAAAAGGCAAAACATATAACTGAAGACATGATGCATGTTTAAAGAAATGTAATTAAGCACAATGATATTTGTAGAGTGGAGATTTGTGGAACCAGGAAGTTAGAGATGCTAGAGATTATAGGTTTAGTTGCCTTTTTTGTCTGTTTTTAGTTCAATTTTTATTTGGATAATTTGGATAATAACCTTGCATGAAATGGCTTTTACATGTATGACATGCATAGAATAGCAAAATTTACTGGGTGATAATCCTTCTGCAAGGTTTTAGCATTTAAATGTCTTTTCCAACAAAACGTCAACAGAAATGTATATTATCATATTTTGCACCAGGAAATACATTGATTGATGAACATATCTGTCAAGTAACAAAATATTTACTTAACATTTTTGCAAGATTCTCACTAAAGTTTTATATAATTTGTTTTCCTACAAATTGTTCTCACTTTAATTTAAGCATTATTAAATGTTTTAATGGTTATGTTTAGGCAATCACAGCACTTGATTAAGGTCAGGGAAAGATTGTGGTCTTGGCTATATAGTTGTGTTAATAATAAGTCCTACATAATGATAATAAAATATGAAATATTGTCAAATATGTCAAATCATCGTGCAAAATTGTGTTTTTATTTCTTAAACAGGACTGAAACATTGACAGCCGACTGATTTGGACTTCTTTGTCAGTATCCAAGTTGCTGATGGTCACTCTCACTGTGATCTGAGGAACTGGACAACCTCCATCCATACTGTCCATATAAGGAGTTCCTGTCTGCTGTTATGGGAGGACACCATCTTAGTGCCAATTAATAATCCTCTCCAAAGAGACGCCATCGCCACCCAGTCTTGGCAGAACTGTTAGATGAGGATTCATGTCCTCAAGAAGGTTGATGTGCTCTTTCCAGGTGAAATTATGACCCTGTTGCTAAAGTGAGGTGCGCTCCAACCACGTCTTCACGTTCTCGCTGAAGATTGGTGGTGGCCATTCTGTTTCGGAGGATTTTCCTCAGTGTGGTTGGAGTGAAAACAGCATAAAAGACCTAAAAGGTCTCAAAGCTCATCCTCATTTGGAACTATGCCCTACCCATCTCCTCCCGCTTCACTCTACTTTGCTCCCCGCTGTGTGTTTTTTGTTGGACTGCTGCTCCTTGTCCATTGGGGACCGTCAGAGGTCAGTTGCCAGAATGACACAGAGCCAATCGTGTTGGAGGGAAAGTGTCTGGTGGTGTGTGACTCCAATCCCACAGCGGAGCCAGCGGGTAATGCTCTTGGCATGTCGGTAAGGTCAGGAACTGGTCGGGTGGCATTTTCAGCCACCCGTAACACCAACCATGAACCCTCAGAGATGAGCAACCGCACCATGACCATCTACTTTGACCAGGTGGGTTTCAGTAGAGTGTGTTTTAATATGCTTCTTGCTGTTTAGTAACAAAGATTCAGCCATTTATTATCTGGATGATGTACAGATGAACCTTAGCTTCAGAAAGCAGCCCAATCTGGCAGTGCTCAGTGACCATTTGCTTATGAAAATATATACTTTAACTCAGTATTGGCTTCAGTCTGCTGTAGTCTTTAGAACCTGTTTTTTGTTCCGTGGATTTTGGTTGATCCAAGAAAAAACAAAAAAAATCAGCTGGCGTTTCAATGAAGTTTGTTTGATATTTGAGTTCACACACAACACAACAACACTTGCAGAGCATACCAGAGGAAAAATGTGGTTTAACACACTACTTACTGTACTGGTCTGAGATTGTTTGGTCTGATTATAATAACGAAGACAAAACAAGGAAACCTGCTAGAGATGTTAGAGATGTGGGCTCCTGAATATACTGAAGGTACAAAAAAAACCATTATGCAGCTGCAGAATAGTTCTTCATTTTATATCAGCAATGCACATTTTAAATATTTCATGAAATCCTTGTAGCTGATTGTTTGGCTCAAGAGAGTCTCTGAAGATAAAACATGATTTCTACAAGGCTAATTACATGTAATCTTGATTAAAGTTACCCAGTTAATCATACATTACATTAAATAATCAAAGATGTTACCTATACTTTCCTTGGTTCCATTAGTTGGGTCCAATACTGATGTTGGACAATAAGCTGTAGCTCAAAGTTGGTCCCAGTGTATCCCAAAGGTTTTGGACAGATTTGAGATAAGGGCTCTGTGCAGATCAGTCAAGTTCTTCCACACCAAACTGGAAGAACCAATTCTTCACGGACCTCACTTTGTGCATGAGGGTGTTGTCATGTTGAAACAGGAAAGGGCCTTCACCAAACTGCTGTCAAAAAGATGCAAGGACACGCTCATCCAAAATATGGTGTGCTGTAGCATTTAGATTTCCCCTCATTGAAAATTTAGGTTTGCCAGGGACAGAACAATGAAGTCCTCGACTTATTTACATCATTGTGGCTGGTATTTCCACAGACCATTTCAACAAGATGGAAACAGGAGTTCATTTTCTGACAAAATATTACAACACCAGCAAAAAAAACAGACAATTGAATCCAAAGAATAAGCAGTCTACAAAATGTTTTCAGGATGTACTCAAGACAAAAGATGGCATAGACTCACATAACATCACATCATTGGGGAAAACAGTCGTGTGACACTAGAAAAGAAAAGGTTAGACACATAAATACATTACGATACCATCAATTGATCGGGGAACTTTGCCAGTGAGTGCCCAAATCTTAAATGAAACCCCAGAGCAAAATGTGTAGCTGCATGTGTTTCTACATGTGCAAACTGTGAGCTCAATTTTAGTTGTTTCCCTGTATCGAACACAAGGAAGTAACTTGCATCAGACTGGGTGAAAGAGGCGATGTGACTACCAGTATTGTTGTCTATCTGGCTGATAGGCTGATGGATGGCAGATGTGCTGATTAGAGGTAATCAGATAGAAACCAGAGGAACGAGGCCCAATGGCAGCCACACATGAACTCCAGTGTGGACAAACAGGGAAACCTAGAGGCAGCATAATTATGTCTCAATCAACATCACAAACCTTCACTTGATTTTAGGTTTTTGACCAAATATTCCAACATTGACTCAGGGCCTGGTTGTACTACTTCTCTCTCTCTCTTTCTTTCTTATTTTCCTTTCAGGTCTTAGTAAACGTTGGCAGCCATTTTGACCCAGCAAGGAGTATCTTTGTAGCTCCCAGAAAAGGAGTCTACAGTTTCAGCTTTCATGTGGTCAAAGTGTACAACCGGCAGACGATCCAAGTAAGACAATACGTTTTAAAAAGCAAATCCACTTCTAGTAAAGCTCGTCTGTATTAGCTTCTTCTCCCATTGAGCTCTTAAAGGCTCTGGCAGCAACTCAAATCATTTAATTGTTTATTGGCATTCTCCCATTTTCTCCCAGGTGAGTCTGGTTCTCAACGGCTGGCCGGTGATCTCGGCCTTCGCAGGTGATCAGGATGTGACGAGGGAAGCTGCCACCAACGCAGGGCTGGTGTTGATGGAGAGAGGCGACAAGGCTTACCTCAAACTGGAGAGGGGGAACCTGATGGGAGGGTGGAAGTACTCCACTTTCTCTGGGTTTCTGGTGTTCCCCTTGTAGGGTGAGGTAGGTAGGAAGTAATAGGAAAGGGTTCATGTTCCTGTGATAGCGACGGGTATTGATAACAGGGTACAGAAAGGAGGAAGCATCAATAGATACACATCCAATTCCACGCTGAAGCCGGGAGCGACATGAAACTACTTTATTTGTTTCAGATAAAAATGGGTGGGTTCACTTTGCACCAAATAATCCTGAATGTAATTTCCATTTCCATTGATTGCACTTTTATGACTCATTATGTTTTGTCTGGCTAGTCGACTGTGATGTGGTGTCTCTGCTTGATTATAACAGCTGTCTGAGGTTTGTTATCTTTTAATGCATGAAATACAGAGTAGCAAATGTTTGTGGCAATAAAGAAAATTCATGTCTATTTTCTGCCTCTTATCAAATACATCTAGCTATCTGTCTACATACTCAAAATCCATGGTTACCAATGTTATCCAATTTGGGTCACGCACCTTAGCACCAGTACAATACTGGGATCATATTACCCAGAAAGACGCCCAAGAAAAGTGTTATTTTTTATTTTACTGTTGGTTTATTTAGCCAAACTAAAGTCTGTCATAATCTACTCTTATTAACCTTCCTGTCGTCCTCCCGGGTCAATATGACCCCGTCTGTTTTGACTGTTCCTTCCTTCCTTCCTTCCTTCCTTCCTTCCTCCTGTCCTTCTTTCCTTCCCTCCTTCCTTTCTTCCCTTCCTCCCTTCCTTCTGTCCTTCTTCCCTTCCCTCCTTCCTTTCCTATTTTCCTTCTGTCCTTCCTTCCTTCTTTCCTTTCCTTCCTCCCTTCCTTCTGTCCTTCTTCCCTTCCCTCCTTCCTTTCCCCCTTTCCTTCTGTCCTTCCTTCCTTCTGCCCTTCTTTCCTTCTGTCCTCCCTCCTTCCTTCCTTCCTCCCTTCCTAACTTCCTTCCTTGACTTGAGGACAACAGGAGAGTTAAACATCTCAGATATTTTGTGATTGTTAATAACTTCTCTCTCCTTTGAATATTTGTACTAGAAATTATACATTTAGCTCAAGCTTGTTGTGTGTTAGACTGGGGCAAAATGACAGCCTGCTACTGGGTTATGAATGTAAATTGGTGTAGAGACTAATTATGAATGAAAAAATATGTGACAATAAATGCTTAAATGTGTGCCAAGACCAAAAATAAATAGAAACACAACAGAGCTGAATAATAAAGTCAGCTAAGACAAAGAGATGGTAAAATAAATGAATTTACTTTATCAACTAAACATGCCATTAAAATGACAATAAAAGCCTAGCCTATTTTATTAATTATTCTTAATTAATGTTACAGGAAATAACCTAACACGTCCCTCACAGGCTGACCAGCTTAGCGTATGTCCTTCGTAAATGCTGAGCCTATCATGGCCTCCAAACCACCTCTATATACACTCTACTCTACAAAACACTCAATGCGGAGGACAGTGAGCTCAGTTTCAGGTGTTTCTCTGAACTGAAAACAAGGAAATAACTCACACCTAGCTGCCAAGACCATGTGACTGCCACTTTTGCTGATTTAACGATCTGGCGAAAAGAGTGGCATTATGATCCGGAAAATACGCTATCTGGCTGATGAGATGATGGATGGCAAATGTTTCGATTAGAGCAGGTGCTGTTCATCAAGAGTAATCAGGGAGAAAGGGGGGACAAGAAAGGGGGGGAAAGGAAAGGGAAAACACTAGAGGCAGCATCACAAATCTTTCCTCAATTACAGATTTCTGATTAACTGTTCTTCTCCAAACCAGCTCTACTACACTCTACAGCAGGGATGTCAAACATGCGGCCCGTGGGCCAGATCCGGCCCGCTGAGGGGTCCAATCCGGCCCACTTTCCTTATTCCTGCCTTTCTTCCATCTTCCCTTCCTTCCTTTCTGTCTTCTTTTTCTTCCTTCCTTCCTTCCATCTGTCCTTCCTCCCTTTCTTCCTTCCTTCCTTCCATCTGTCCTTCTTCCCTTTCTTCCTTCCATCTGTCCTTCCTTTCAAGTCTTCTTTTCCTTCCTTCCTTCCTTTTCTTCCTTCCATCTGTCCTTCCTTCTTTCAAGTCTTCTTTTCCTTCCTTCCTTCTTTCTTTCTATCTGTCCTTCCTCCCTTTCTTCTTTCCATCTGTCCTTCCTTCCTTTCTTCTTTCCATCTGTCCTTCCTTCCTTCTTTCCTTCTTTCCTTCCTTCCATCTTTTAATGATCCGGCCCACGTGAGATTAAATTAGGCATTATGTGGCCCTTGAATGAAATTGAGTTTGACACCCATGCTCTACAGTATAAGCCCTCTACTCTATAAATCACTAAATGCGGACTGATGGTTGTTCTGAAAATAGTGGGGACCCCTGCTGTATCCCCCAAGAGGTATATTCTGGTTCATGGTGGGCTTACACTGCTAAGTCTGACCCAAAACATACATAAAGTACAGCACCAACATCATATAAAAATACCTGTTAAGTATTCATGTTATATTATTTATCCTTGTGTGAGTTTCGTCGTCCCCGGCGACGCACAGTGTGTCTCTGCGAAGGATCCGGTGGCAGATGGAGCATTTGGCAGTGAAAGAAGGGATCCGGTGCCAGGAGCCTGCCGAGTATACAACTGGACCGTCACCACCGATTAGTCTCAACGCCTCGGTGCGCAGCAGAGGCCTGTGTTAGCACTTTGGAAGTTCGTGTCTGGAGTACAAAAACAATGTGACGACTTTGGTTCCAAAATTAGGTGAACAGTGTGTAATAAATGAGGCTCTTTTAAAATAGTCCAAATATAATCTCAGAAACAACTAAAAATAAACAAAGGTATTTTAAAGAGGAGTTTAAGTAGTAAGTTTAAGTTATAAAAAGTGACATCTTTCATATAAGTTAATGTTCATTTTGCTTTCAGCCAAAATCAACTTAATTATTTTCTGTCTTAACCCTCCTGTTGTACTCGAGTCAAGGAAGGAAGGGATGAAGAAGGAAGCAAAGGAGGGAGGGAGGGAGGGAGGACAGGAGGAAGGAAGGGATGAACAAGGAAGGAAAGGAGGGAGGGAGGAAGTAAGGAAGGGAGGAAGGAAGGGGGAGGAAGGGAGGAGGGAAGAAAAGAAGGAGGGAGGAAAGAGAGAGGAACGAACGAAAGAGAGAAGGAGGAAGGAAGGAAGGACAGACGGAAGGAAGCAAGGGAAGAAAGAAGGAACAGTCAAAACAGACATTGGTCAATTTGACCTGGGAGGATGACACAAAGGTTAAAAAGTATGTCCTAAAAAGGTTCCAGGTGAAAAGAAAGTGATCCATTACACATTTTTCAACAGCAACAAAAGTGATTTGATTGGAGTAAGTAGAGAAAGACATGAGTGAGTCTCAGCAGGAGCTTAAATAAAGAAAGAGTGCCACCTACAGGCAAAAGGTTCATCAACAGACAACTCAAGTTAGAGTTCGTAGTTCTGTTACAAGCAAATATGTTCATAACAGTCTTTCACTTATAGACTTATAGTTGATTTATAGTTAATGTTAAGCTTTTGAAGGTTTTGTGGCTATATTCCTGCTGCCTGTAATTTGGACATCAAAAACATACATAAAAAGTGCTGCAACTAATATTTTCATTATCATATTATTCAATTACAATGAGACAAGCCTCCTTACTGTCCATTTTTAAAACTCGTCTTAAAACCCATTTTTATTCCTTGGCTTTCAACCGTGCATGAGACTCTGCTCCTGTTTTCGTGTTTTATGGTTTGTTTGTTTTTTAATTATTGTTTTATTGTTTTTAATTTGTTTTAAAAACAATAAACACTTATTTTAGTATTTATTTCCTGTTAATTGTTTTATGTTCCTGTGTTGTTTTTATCTATTTATGTACAGCCCTTTGTTTCAGCTGTGGTTGTTTTAAAGTGCTATAAAAAAGAAAAAGAAAGAAAGAATTATCTTCTTTCTTAATCAATATTTATTTGGTTAGAAATATCAAAAAGCAGTAAAAACTGGCCAGTCTTGGTTTGTCTGACCAACATTGCAAAACACCTAAAATACTGAGAGTACAAAGATATATTTTTGCTTATATTAATCATCAAAATAGATGCTGAGATATATTTTTGGTAACCTAACAAACTGATTATTGAACTAATTTTTGCCACTCAGTGATATAAAACTCTTAAAATATGAAAACTGAATTAAATCATTTGAAAATGGGGCTCTAAGAGTGCTGCTCCCTCATTAAAACATCTCACCGTGAAGGCAGGGGTTCAGTTGAGTTACCTGCAGGTTTTGGAGGACCCTGTTAGCTGAATGGTAAATGTGAATGTTAAGAAAAGGGACTCTGGTTTCTGTGTTTGAAACATAAATACCAACCAAATAATGTAACACATAAATATAACACAAACAGCTTTTGAGTACAAACACTGAATTTATTACAATATATGAATCATAGTAAACTTTATTTTTCACTTATTACAATCAGGTTCCCTTACTGCTTATTTCCACTTAAGCACCTTCAAAGTTAAAGGATCATTCTGGTGATTTCCTATATTATTACTGTTATTGTCAACAAATCCTGTGAGAAGACTAGTATTGTCTGTTTTTAAACTTAAACTGAGCTTGAACTGTCAACTGTAGTTCATTATATATTATTACCATTCTGCTGCCTTAAACACCCATTACTGTATAATACTGAATGTGTGTTTATCTGCCACTCATAGTCTAATAGTCCCCAACAAATGCACTGTTTACTTCTCTTCAAGATACTTTTGCTAAAAGAGTGCCGAGCTGAATCAGGAAATCCAAACCCTTTCTTAAAAATGACTAGGGCTGTCAAACGATTAATTTTTTTAATCGAGATTAATTGCAGAATTTCTGTAGTTAATCGCAATTAATCCCGTTTTGAATTGCATGTTTAAAATCCTGTTATTTTACATTTCAAGGCAGTTTTAAGCCCATAATGTAAAGCATTTCTTACCAGAGTGTCTTAACTGGGAATCAATCACGGCTCTGCTGCGACTCCCACACTCCAAAATGGTCCTTTGGTGGAGCTGAGGCTGGCTTGGCTGCACCTGGGTGTTTAGCGTGGAGGTGCTAACTCAAACTCCACGTACTCCGGTGGTAGTTAAACTCCGTTTGACACAGGTTGCATTTTACTTTTGACTTGTCAACTGAACCGTCTGGAAGTTTTTTAAAGTTAAACAAGCCGTTCAAAAGTCCAGTAGCTCTCTTACTTTCCATCAGCGCGGTAGGTTTACTGCAGGAGGCCACTTCAAAGCATAGCGCTACAGCTAGAGGAGCCGTCTACGGGGGAGTAGAAGGGACAAAAAGGCTTGCAACATTAAAATGTGATTAAAATAAATTAACTCGTTGTGGATTGCATTAATCTAATCACGATTAACGCGTTAACACTGACAGCCCTAAAAATGACACTTTATATTTTTGACCTGTCTTTAAAATCTTCAATAAGAACTTATGTCCTTCAGGTTGAGAACCACAGAGAGGAAGTATTAAGAGTCAGACGTTGCTTTTCGTCTTCTCACAAGATTTGTTGACAATAAGCGACCTATAGAATAAAACCACACAACTTTTTCTTTCAAATTAAGCATTTTTACAAAGTGCAAAACATCACTTATAATATAATATTCCACATATTTTTGTTCCTTCATTGAAGCTACATCACGCGTTAACTGAACGAAGTATTCAGATGCAAGAAGCTATTGAAAAGTATTGCTCATCAGTTTATGCACATTCCTGCTATAAAAGAAATTAATGTCTTGTTGGATATTTTAACCCTCCTGTCGTCCTCCCGGGTCAAATTGACCCCATTTTTTTTGACTGTTCCTTCTTTCCTTCCTTCCCTCTTTATTTGCTCCCTCCTCCTTTCATCCTCCTTTCCTTCCTCCCTCCCTCCTTACTCCTTTCTGTCTTTCTTTCCTTCCTTCCTTCCTTCCTTCCTCTTTTCATCCTTACTCCTTTCTTTCCTTCCTTCCTTCCTTCCTTTCTTTCCTCCTTTCCTCCCTCCCTCCCTCCTTCCTCCTTTTCTTTCTCCCTTCCTTATGTCCTAAATTCCTTCCTCTTTTCATCCTTACTCCTTCCTTCCTTCCTTCCTTCTTTCCTCCCTTCCTTCCTTCCTCTCTTCCTTCTTCCTTCCTTCTGTCCTTCCTTGACCTGAGGACAACAGGAGGGTTAAGAAAATGAACTGAACATTTCTTGGCACATCACGATGTGAGTTTGTAATAACAGACCAACGGTACTTGTATTAATATACACAGTATATTTTGATTTGAAATTAGATTTGTCAGTGCAGATGAAAATGACCACATTGGATCATAACAACACTTTTAAGTTATTCTTGTAGTCTGTTTAACCTCCATAAAACAGGAGGAGACTCCAGGATTAGGAATATCCTTTAAGTGTTGCTGTGTTTAATTAACTGATTTTCAAATAGAGAGTGCATCTGGCATTAACCCTCCTGTTGTCCACAGGTCAAGGAAGGACAGGAGGAAGGGAGAAGGAAGGAAGGAAGGAAGGAAGGAAGGAAATAAGGAAGGAAGGAGGGATGGAGGAACATAGGAAGGGAGGAAGGAGAGAAGGAAGGAAGGAATGAGGAAAGAAGATAGAAAGGAAGGAAGGAAAGGAGTAAGGAGGAAGGGAGGAAGGAGAGAAGGAAGGACGGAATGAGGAAGGAAGGAAAGGAGTAAAGTGGGAGGGAGGAAAAGAGGAAGGAAGTAAGGAGAGAAGGAAGGGTGGAAGGAAATTAGGAAGGAATGAAGGAAGGAATGAGGAGGGAGCAAAGAAAGAGGGAAAGAGGGGAAGAATGACAGAAAAATTAAAGAAAGAGGAAGGAAAGAAGGAACAGACAAAAGAGAGACAGGGTCAATTTGACCTGGGAGGACAACAGGAGGGTTAATAGGCCTAAACCATAATAATACATATGTGAGAATAGTCTTGATTATATTTTAAGGGTTCTTGTTTTTTAAGGCGGATTCTGGCACGCGGTGCTGCACTGGCACTGTGACTGTTGATACTTGTTGGCCACAGTTGGTGTAAAAGCAAAAACCATATGACCAGACTTGGCTCATATTTATACTGCTGACAGGGCAAAAAGTGAGGTGTGAGTTTTTCCATTTTAATTTTCAAGTAAAAAGAAGCGGAAATAAATAAGGATTGTAAAAATAAAATCCAAAGCACAATTATTAACCCTCCTGTCGTTCCTCTCGGGTCCAATTGACCCCGTCTCTTTTGACTCTTCCTTCCTTCCTTCCTTCCTTCCTTCCTTCCTCTTTCTTTAATTTTTCCTTCGTTCCTCCCTCCTTACTCCTTTCCTTCCTTCCTACCTCCCTCCTTACTCCTTTCCTTCCCTCCTACCTCCCTCCTTACTCCTTTCCTTCCTTTCTTCCTTCCTCCCTCCCTCATTACTCCTTTCCTTTCTTCCTTCTTTCCTTCCTCCCTCCCTCCTTACTCCTTTCCTTCCTTCCTTCCTTCCTTCCTTCCTTCTGTCCTTACTTCCTTGACCTTGACTTGACAAAAGGAGGGTTAAAAGCTCGCCGTACAGCAAACAATATGAATCTGAATCCAGATTTAAACATTAAAATGCATTGAAAAAAAAAAAAAAGTAAAATATAGCTATACGCTTTCACACCTGGAGCTTCTTTTACAAGACTATGACCTTCCTGTCGTGTAAATAAAGGTTCAACCAAACTCAGAGAACTGTAGAAGAGTTGAAAAGCTTCACATGAACTCAGCCGGCTCCTCCTGTGTTCTGTCTGCCTCGTGTCGGCGAAAGGTTAACGCTAGATGGCGCTGTTGGGTGCCGTCTCCTCTCTAAGGACTCAGCGGCATAGTCGTTGATGAACATGGTGTTGTTGTTGCCTTGCTGAAATCCGACTACGTTGCTGAGATTTATGCAGAGTCCACGAGTAGAGGGACTATGGCACGAGAAGGTGTCGGGGCTGGAAAACTGACGCTGTGGATACAAAACATAAAGACAGAAATATTACAGCAATATAGTATTTGTAATAAGTGCACTTTCATGAAGTTTGAGGATGCAAAAGAAGGCTGAGATATATTTATTTTAGTCCCTGGTTTCACTTCCTATTATGCAACTCAACATCTCTTCATTACACCATAAATTCCTGGTAAACGCCATCATTGTTCAACATTAAAACCCTAAATTGTAACACAAGTTTTCCCATAAGTTAACTTTTTAAGCCCAGGGGCTGAGATACAGTATATTTAAGGGGGCTGAGATACAGTATATTTAAAGGGGGTTGAGATACAGTATATTTAAGGGGGCTGAGATACAGTATATTTAAGGGGGTTGAAATACAGTATATTTAAGGGGGCTGAGATACAGTATATTTAAGGGAGCTGAGATACAGTATATTTAAGGGGGCTGAGATACAGTATATTTAAGGGGGCTGAGATACAGTATATTTAAGGGAGCTGAGATGAGATTATGCAACTTAACATCTCGTTGTTCAACATTAAAACCCTAAATTGTAATTGTAATCTGGTAAAGGTAACTTTCTAAGCCCAGGCCGAGATAACCCTGATGTCGTCACTATCACATCATTAAAGATATTTTCTCAGACTTAAAAATCAAAGTAGTCCAGAGCCACAAAATACATATTATACAGTACAATGGTTTTCACAGGCTGAATGGTACAGTAGACCCGGTGATAAGTAAAACAATGTATGTGCAGTGTGTTGTGCAATATAACAGTGAGGAAAATATAGAAAATTGCCAGTTGTATCCTTTAATATACAAACACCAGGTGATGGACAGTCACATTTTGGAATATTTTCTAAGTAGTGTATTGTATGTGTGTATGACATAGATCATGTGAGTATATTTCAGTGTGTGTGATCGTTAAGGTTTGCCTAATTGTATCTCTATCACACACAAAATGCAGTCTCATGATTGCATCAAAGTCAATAGATTCAACCTGAGTACGAATAAGAGGTAGATGTCATTAAAAAAAGTGGAAGTACATCCCATATTTATAATGGTGTGTAGTCGGAAAAGGTGGGATTTTCAGTCTGTAACACCAGTCTGACTTCACAGGAGAGATTTTTGATGTTTGAAGTGCTCAGGTAGCCTGTTGTACTTCAATTAATTCCTTGAAGGTGTTTTTTTATTATTGTTTTTGTTTAGTTTTTTTAAACAATAGATATGCCATTGTTGAACAAAACTGTCATTTAAAAACCAACCTGAAACTGAGCCGGCTGAGAAATGTGTGCTGGTCTTCCTTGAGGTGACCTCCCATTCGGAGGTTTCGGAGGAGTCGGAGGATTCGGAGGAGTCGGAGGATTCGGAGGAGTCGGAAAATTCAGAGGAGTCGGAGGAGACGAATGAATGGGATGAACAGTGGAAGGCTTCACTTTATAACTTGATGGTGTGCGCTCAGTCTGGTCAATATGACACATACTTGTAGGTCGGGTTGAAGGCAGATCTGAAAGAGAAAACATTTATCTGAAAACATCAAGCCACAATGGGCAATTTGTTTGTCTGACTTGTGACCTAAAGTAAAACTTTCCCTCCTACTTAAGTGGTTTCTATGAGTCTCCAAGACCAACTTCCTTTTTACCTTTGACTCGTGTTTTGTCTCTGTAATTTGCATCCAAACCGCTGGCAATTTCCTGCAACAAAAGGAAGTAAAAGTTCTGTATGACGTTTTGGTTTCCTGGGCTATATAGTAAGGAGCTTAAAATATGTCACTCATTTGTATTGCACATATATAAATCTTGTCCATCCAGCCTTGAATGCTCACTTTAATGTTTAAAAGTAACACAGAGATAAACTAACTAGATACTGGCTGTTTTCTAAAATGAGATAGAAAGGCACTTCAAGACATTTAAAATAGTCTTTTTGAGGTTCTTATGCAGGTTCTCATGTTTCCAAGTCAGAGAGAAAAGGTAACTGGAGGTGTGTAGTGTTGAAAATCTTCCACCACCTATCCCAGTTTCATTATTCAGCATTTAAAGAAACCTCTATAATCTATAATTTGCTAGAGTCAATATGTCAAACACACAGAAAAAACTTCAGCCAATGGTTGAACACAAATACTCAAATCATAGCCCAAAGATGTCCGACTGTCATCTTGCTGGATGAGGGCTCTAACATTAAGTTTAAAATGCTTGGACAGCTCTGTAAGTAGTTTAAAAATGATGAGACAGTCCACCTGCTTTCTGTGTTCAGAGATAGTTGTTCCAGTTTGACAGAGACATGCCCATCCATTTTTTTTAAAACCATCTGTCTTCGGGGAAACACCGACACAAACCCCGATCCAACCTATACACAGTTCACTGAGGTTGCTACATGTGCCGTATATTCTACACTCTTTCCTGTGAAAATTCCCCTGGTGCAGCAGGAAGTGATGCATGTAATATTTCCCCACCGCAGCAAAAAAAACAAACAAAAAAAACAACGTGCAGTGCAGAAACACCAGAGCATTGACCAATTTGTGCCACAAAAATAAGCATCAGTCACAAACCACATAGTGACTTAATCCATGCTCATCTTAACTAGACTAGATCTGATCCATTTTCTAAGGCTAATTCAAACATATCCTGAGTGTTAAAGACAAGTAAACTAGATCAGAATCTCTTTAGGTTGCAGTGACAGCCTGAAATGTTTTAATCTCACCTGAACTGGTGGGCGTCCTGTTGGTACGCTATCACAAAGGTTTAAACCTTGAAATCCGGCGTTCACTGCTAAAAAAAAAAAAAGAAAGTATAGTAAGTAAATAATGTGAAATGTTTGAATTGGTGGTCTAAAATGACAGTTCTGTCATTCTGTATAGGCTAAACTAGCTCAACTAGCTCCTGTTGATCAAGTTGAAAGGGTAAATGCAGAATGGATTGGTCGGAGGTACAAAACTTTCTCGAGTGTGGTTAGGGTTAGGGTTAAGGTTAAGGTTATGGCTAAGGTTAAGGCTAAGGTTATGGCTAAGGTTAGGATTAGGGTTAGGGTTAAGGCTAAGGTTATGGTCAGGGTTAAAGTTATGTGCAAAATGAAGAACACAACATGTACAATTCTCAAGAGAGTTGCTTAAATTGTGCTTCCGGCTGATCCAGTCTAGTACCAGCCAATTGAAAACTGCAGAAACTCTAGTTAGATAACATTTTACTTCTTTACTACTACTTTACTTTTATGCATTTTATTAAATATTTCAAACTAGCACCACACAACTCCAAACAAAATCTGCATTTTGGGAAATATGCTCAATTGCTTTCAATGTTTGTATGGTTAATATGAAGCTACAGGCAGCAGCCACTAGCTTGTTAGCATAGCATAGCAGAGAGGAAACAGCTAGCCTGACTCATGTACAAAGACAAGATACAGCATGTTAATTAGTGACACTTTTTTTGCTAACTTTGGACTTTGACAGGTTATTTTTTTCTATTTCTATATTCTTTATTTATGCTTTGTAAAGTTAAGCTAATGGACCTGCTGGCCGTAGCTTCATATTTACCTTACACACATGAGATTGGCATTTATTTTCTCATCCCTCTGCAAGAAAGTGAGCTAATTTCCCAAAATGTCTTTATCAAATACTAAAACAAATATTGTCATCTTCAAAAGTGAAGGAATAAATAAATATTTAATTTAATGGACCTGAAGTCTGAGAGTTATCAAATCTTTGAGTCTCGTCTGTTCTTCTGTCTTGTTCCCTTTGGTCCTAGAAAGAGGAAGAGAAAGAGCAAGTCAGGTAGTGACGCAAGTCTACATGGAAAAAATACATATTTATTTGCTGCGTCATGCTAAAATTTTAACAGCATTGCAGCATGACTGTGTTTGAAAATAGTCACTACTCACCAGTTTTTTCAGCACTTGATGGACTGAATCAATAATTGCATGTTTGTGCATCTTAAACAGTTCTTCTGACACCGTTGTACACTCTGTGAAAAGAGTGAATACGTAACATCAGAGCCAGGCACTACAATCTACTAAAAAGTGTAATCAGAGATTCAAATAGTGACAGCTAGTGAAACAAAATGGCACTTAAGTCTGAATATCATGCTATGTTTTTGCCACTGAAATTTCAATGAGCAATCACTGACAATGGTAACACACTGATATTTTTTACTACGTTTGAAATCTTGGTAATTAGCACCTAACACAAAGTATAGCTGGGGCTGATGTCATTAGTTTTGCAGGTATTTCATCATAAACCAAAGTACTGGTCAACAAAGTTTTGACGATGGTGCTGGATTTTAGCAAATGAAGCCAGAATGCCACCTGAATACATATTGCACAAGCACTATGGGCCCAATGTGCCCATAGTGCAGAGATTCAGCAGAGATTTCAGCAGAGATTTCCCCCAGCCGAGACCCTCCATCAAACCTAACTGGGATAAAACCATTCAATCACGCAGAGCTACATGAGCTGTTGCTGGGGGTTTGCATGAATGTCTGTACCAATCCATCCCATAGTTGTGGAGACATTTCACAATAAAAAAGTCTGGGGAACACCAAAATAAGTAGAATTCATCCTGTGGAAAATATCAACTTCAAACTGTTGTGATAATCCATCTAATAGCTTTGGTGGACCATCAGACCGACACTACCAGAACATCACCATATTTTTTCTCTAGTTCACGGATAATAAGGGAGTTTTCTTACCACGGGAGGTCGGCCTTTGTGCAGGTCTTTGCTCCCAGCATTTCACCATGAGGTCCATCAGTCCTGTCAGCCCTGTTGACTGATCTCTGATCTCATCCAGCGAAGGTCTGTCTCCCTGCGGGATGCGAAACCGCACAATGCTGGACATTGCATCTACAATACAAGAAGGAAGGAGTGTCAGAGTGGCCTTTTGTCCTCTTCAAAATGAACACACAAATAACGGAATATGAGCATCTTAACTTAAAGCCAAATTTAAAGCACTAATCAATATTTTAACAAGAATTTGAATGGCTATGTGAAAGAGACTGAGAAACTGTAATTAAAAAGCTGTAATTCACTTCAGCTTTACAGATTTTTTTAGCATTTTAAAGCTCATTGTTTTGGTTTTCAACAAGTAAGAGGCTGCTATTTTCAGTAAAAATAAATAAAAAAGAGCCATCGGGTGGTCAGAAATATACTTCAGATGAATTATTAAGTTTGCTCTGTTGTGTTCTGGAGGTCTAAATAAACAAACTGTTTGCCATATCGACTTTACAATGTGATAATATTTCAATGTTGTGTTTAAACCTTGTACTGCATGTCCAAATTTGACCACTTAATTAATTAATGCAGTTTTAAATTCAGTTTGTGTAGAATGTGAAACTGCTGACATTGGTGCCTTCAGTATTAGTCAGTACAGTACCAAAAACACTCCACTACTTTCCTACCCAGAGTGATTTTAAGTTCAAAAGGACCACATTTATTGTACTTGGGTTATTCCCCATCCAGTTAAGATGAGAAATTCATCAAGTCATTCCTTGTCCAAATACAAAGAAAATACACATACGTCACAGTCCAAAACCAACAAACACCATGGCGGATGTGGCCACACATGTATATCAATAAACATCCAAATATGTAAATCCTGCCATCCTTATGCCATTTGTCATCAGGCAAAAATAAGAAGGAAAAGAAGGAGAAGGAAATCAAAGAGAATGAAATCAGATGTGTCGAGCAAGTAGATAATGAGTGATTAAAGGCAGTGTGAAATAGAAGAAACGGGACAAAAAGATAATAATAATCGCCTTACTTGGATATGGTTGTTTCCCTGTGACAAGGGACCACAGGAGTATACCATAGCTGAAAGAGAGATCGAGAGAGTTACATTTCAAGACCACAAATTGTATCATGGTCAGTTGTGGTCTCTATAAATTGGCCCATGACTGGTGCGAGGAAATCAGCACCATGATGTTTGACTTGCAGAGAGAGTTGTTGAGCATTTGGGTGCAGTCTGTCCAAGGAGGAAGTCACCTGAGTTCCTGAAAGTGCGATCAACTGCAGTTAATGCGGTGCCAATTTACACTAAACTATCTTCCCTCACCTGTGAAACGACTCTGCTGCTGTTATTTTCACTTCCTACCAAACGAAACGACACCTGTGTTTAGCAATAAAAAACCTGCTGTGCTCTAGTAAATCTCAATTGCCCTGCAGCTAAGAGGAGGGGCAGGTAGAATAAGAGTTTCTTCTTCCTGCTCCTTTTCAGTCAAGGAGTATGATTCAGATGATAGTTGTGTGTGTGTGTGGGGGGGGGGGGGGGGGCGGGGGGGGGGGGTTCGTTGTTGTTTGTTTGTTTGTATGATTTGAAAATTGCCATGATCGGAACAAACAAACAAATAAATATTCATTATTAATTAATGTGATTCATTAATCATTGAACATTGTAAAATCTTGTCTGAACAATAGGCAAACACTCAGTTTACTCTCATGTTTAACATAGAAAAGCTTCAAATCTTCAATTTGAGAAGGTGCAACCAGCAAATGTTTGGAATTTTGCTTTATAAACGACTAAACGATTATCAATATAGATGTTGATGAGTTTTTTGTTGATCGACTAATCAATCAGTCAACTAATGCTGAGATATAGTGCCCTAAAATATTGCTGTGTCTTGTCAAATCTTGTCAAAATCGGGTTGAATTCATGTAGTTTCGATCCCAGCATAAACATTGTGGCTCTAAATTTCAGTGTGATGTTCATTACTGAAGTTGCAAAGCTGATGAATGAAACTCGAAAGTTTATTTGGCAAAACGATTATCATGTCTCTATGTCTCTCGGCTGGCCCGGGAACGCTGGACGAAGTGGCTGGGGAGAGGGGAATCTGGGCTTCCCTGCTTAGGCTGCTGCCCCCATGACCCGACCCCGGAAGAGGAAGAGGACGGTAACGATTATCAATTGCATTAAAATGACCGTATCAGTACAGCTCTATAAAGCCCGCCAAACTGAAATGCATGTCAATGAATGTTTGTTATATGATAAATAACACATTGTCGTGCTGGATCACTGCTCTTGTACCTGTAGATATCAGAGGCCCGTGTAGGACTGTACGAGACACCAAACGCCTCCGGTGGCATGTAGCTGATTGTTCCCCCTTCCTCTTCGGTGTTCCTCTTGGACATCCGTTTGATGCTGTGGTAAAATCTGGCAAGGCCAAAATCTGTAAGCTGTAGAGAAAGAAGAGAGATGGAGGAGGGTAATGGTAGTAGCTTTGTGGCTTACAATATCTGGTTGTTCTCTCACTTTGGTTGATTGCTTATTTACTGTAAGTTTGGGAGGAGAGCTGGATCTCATAAATAAGTCTTCATATTGGTAACTACAAGCAAATTATCTCTCTAGTACACTGTAGTTGTTTATGGGGAAAAAAGAGAAGAAATTGTTCACCAAAAAGGTTGAACTGAAACTGAAGCATTCAGACAAATTCAGAGGAAATGCTTTTATTTGCATTTGTAAAATATGAACGTATGATGTGAACTTCTTTAGACTTATTTTAGAGTGATTATGAAGCAAAAATTACAAATATTCTGTTTTAGCCTCTCAAATGTGAAGATTTGCTGTCTCATGTGATAGCGATCAATGTATATTTGGGATTTGGACACACCAAACAAGACATCTGACATCTTTGGGCTGCACATTTTTAACTATATTCTGAGATGTTTATAGATGTTTATAGTTTTGTCTTACATGATTCTCAGCCTCCATTCAGTATCAATAGAGAATAAAAGCATGCAGAGTGCAAACTGATAACAATATGAAGTATGCATAACTGAATGAGGCCTGGCCTTCCCTTAAAGCCTGGGACCCACCTTGGCATTCAGATAGGAGTCTAGCAGCACGTTGCTGGGCTTCAGATCCAGGTGGAGCAGGGCAGGGGAGAGACTGTGAAGGAAGTTTATACCCAGAGCCACCTGGTGGGCCAGCCTGAAGACCAGCGGCCAGGGTGGGGCTCCGTGTAAGGTGTCCTGTAAAGAATATAAGATATAGTTATAGATCTACAAATAGTGACCAGTGATGTGTAGTGAGACACACACACTCTCTCTACTGTGTATAGAAAGATGTATTTATGTATAGAAAATATACATAAACATGGCTAAGGATCTACATCCATAGTCATAATGACAAAGCTGACATATCATGCACATGTCCAGGTCTATATTAATCTCTGCATGATTCAAAGTTAAGAAAACTCCTTATTTATCTTATACTGGCTCTTTATGCAGCCCCTCAGTTCAGCCTCTGTCTGAAACAGGCCGTTTTAGCTCCTGTCACTTTACAGCCCCCCTCCCAATGAGCCCACTGTGTTTTGATTGGTTAGCCCCTCAGGAGACATTTGATGGCCCTGAAGGCCACATAAAAAACAATGATAGTCGGATTATACTTCTTTCTCTTGTTCTTTATGTGAAATGGAAGCTTCTGAAATATATCCATAGATGTAAGATCTGAAATATGTAAGTGGACAACGTGAACATTATGAGGAGGAAGCAGCAGTAACTTTGCAAAGCAGGTTAACTTTTTTGGGACTTGACGTCTAAAATATGTAAATGATAGAAATGATATCCCTGAGCTAGAGGAAGTATCATCAGGGTATCAACAAAATCATTAGGGTACATTGTCTGAGAACTGTGTATACGTTTCCCATGCAAAACTTTGTGCCGATCATTGAAGTACATGTTGAGTTATTTTAATAGATAAGAGAGGATGATACACATTAATACACGTTGAACTTAAAAGTTGGCAGGGAGGTTTATTAGGTATTGTGGCAGTTCCAAAGACTCGAACCGAATGAGGGCTTGAGTTTATGATAGCTTGTTGCGCATATAACTGCACTCAACCAAAATGTGTGCGTAACGTGTTCAGAACTGTCAGCGTGTCACTGGTCGCCAAACACATTCAATACTGAATAAGTCAAAGAAAACTCAGACTTCACACAGCCAGCGGGCCAGATGACGTTTCATCAGAGGCTTTACCTGAGAATCTTTCAGCACTGTGAATTGCATAACGATTTTGCACTAATCTGCAAGTTATTATGGTGGGATTGTTTATAATAAAGCAGAACTTATAGATGAACCCTGATCTCCACCAGAGCTGTCCAAAAATGTTTATTTTTAAGTAGCTGAAGGGAAGCTTATAAGGCCTAGTTTCAGGAGCAGGACGACACCACAACTGCCCACCTCCGGCCACTCCTATAAATATTAGCTGGATTTCTCCTCCCCTTCTGCTCTCGTATTCTGTCAAGTTATATGACTTTGTGGTACTTGATACAAACTACATTTTCTAACTTGTAGTTCAACCCTCACAACCCTGTATGTAGGTTACCTGTAGGGACGCCAGTGTTCCTCTCTCCATGAACTCCATGACCAGACCGAGGTGTGTTGATGGTCCAGAGGTCGGCAGTCGACCCTTGAAGACCCCAAGGACTTGAATGACATATGGGCTGCTTCCTTGACGCATCATTTCAACCTCTCGCAGCAAAGATGAGCTGGTCCTGTGTGTTTATTATTTTGCACAATGAGTTATTTACCATTTCTTTTTTATTTACAGTAAATACAAACTCTTAGTAACAACTCACCCGTCATCATAATGAAGCAGTTTAACAGCGACATCGCAGCACCATTGACAATGTCTTGCTTTGTAGATTTGTCCAAACCCTCCGGAGCCGATAACGACCCAACCCTCCAGGCTGGAGTCGGCAATCAGCGCGGGAGCTACAGAAGTTGTGAGTGCCATATTCACTACAGGAGGGAATTATTCAGGGTGTTATGGTCATAGTAGGTTTCTTATAATCATTCCAACAGATACAGAACTTAGCCCACATACTGTTTAGGGTCAAATTTGACCCATTGTCAAAATTTGAGATATGTAAAATCACGCTATACACATTTCTCCTAGGTGGGCTTTTCCTGATGTGACCCCAAATATACAAAAAGAGAAATACAATGTTTTTTTGTGCAGCGGATATCCATTTTTGTATATGCAAATGTCCAAGTTGGACCTGTATTCGTCAAGGAATTCAAAAATCATCATTCAAACATGTTTCTTGAATTCTTCGTATTCTATTAATTGCTCTCCTGGACTACAATATAGTGTCTTTTTAGTCTTTTTTTCTCTCTCTCTGACAGCTTCATTAAGGATTAATAAACTATTTATTAATGACTGATGGGGAATTTATGATTTTGAATTGTATGTAAGGGTTAAACCCTCTGAGGCAAATTTGTGATTTGTCATATTGATCTATACAAATAGAAATGGACTTGGCTATGCTGTATAGCACTGTTGAAAGTGACCAAATTCTGGTGCTATAAGATCTAAAACAACACGTTAAATCACTTAATGTTTGGGAATAAAACACTGACTGTAAATGACAAAAATTAAAGTATAAGACAGTTAATAGCAGCAAGTCATGATAAACAACACTGAGTAGATTTAACTCTGTGGAAAATGTATAATAGGAAGTAATGATATCTTTTAGTTACTGAAAGTGAGAGCTATAGGCTAACTGTTAACACAGCAGAGGCCATAAGGACATAAGAAAGAGCACTTTTCACAAGTGGTGTTGGTTTTTTAAACACAAGCTGTACAAATATCATCCTGCATTTCTTTTTTTTAACAAATCCTGTCTTTACCTCATCTCTTCAAAGTGTCATTTTGTATAACAGCTTTCTCGTTTTCATTCAAACAGTTTCAGGAAGTAAATAAGACCAGAGACCACAGTTAGTGGTCGTAAAATAGGTCATGAGGACATTTACCATTGTTCATGTCAGTTCTGAGTCTTAACTCAACAAAGAAAAAGACAACGTGCCTTCAGAAGAGTTTTTCTTGAGAACTCCATTTTTTTAATGAAGCATGGTTTCATATGTGCTTCACACAGGGGCACAAAGGTGAGAGAAATAGCTATAGAAACCACAGTCGTCATTGTTCAGCACGCAAGGGAAAGCACAAGGGTGTGCGTAAAATAATAGGAACACCTGTACATTGTAATAATTCGACAGTCCTGCCATAATTACAGCTTATGTGAAGCTTTTAAAGTTCCTTTCAGTCTTGACACTGTGTTAATACAGCTGGATCATACTATATGTATTGTAAGGTGGGCAACGTGTTACCTTGTCCACCCCTTTGAAGACAATCTAAACTATTCCCATTTTAGTTTTGCTCTTCGAAAGAATAATATCTAAAGCTGCTGTATTTAAAGCTATAAATCAACAGTACATCACAGTATGTCAACATAATCCATAAATCAAATAATGAGATAAAATCAGAGCAACGTGTGCCAACTTCCTGATCAAGTCACATCCACAAACACCTAACACCACTAATAATATTAGAGTGATTTTTTCAAAAGTGGGAAACCACTTACCCTTCGGGATATATTCTTCTTCCTCATCATTCAGCTGTGACAACGAAGGTAGAAGAGTGTAAAAACCCTCCTGCTCATTCAGTGACTTTCTACTCGCAACAGCAGGTCTTGTTCCAAACAAACAAACGGAAGCAGAAGTGAAAGAGTGTGGCCCAGATACATCCCAGAAGCACTTATCTTTACTTCTGCTTCTTGACTGCCCATTAACCAGGCAAGTATGCACGTTGACAACAGGATTTTCTTGTTTTATTTAACCTCTTGTTGTCTGATGGTAACTATGATGATGATTATGATAATGTATTTCCAACTATTATTGACCATTGGTTATTACTACATTTTCTTATTGTGTAAGTCAGTTGAAACACATTCAGTCATGATCTGATTTTTTATTTTTTATTATTGTTTTATTGTTTAGAAGTTTTACTGTTTGTCTGTTTTTCAGTAAATCGTCAATATTATGTAATTTTATTTATTTTCAGGTGTGGGGACAGAGAGAAGAGGATAATATGCTACAATATGGGTCAACTAAGTGTTTTTTATTACCACAAGAACAGGCCTTTTGTTGCCAAAATGATGACAACTTTACACCAAAGAAGGTGTTAATTTGAATTGTTTGCCAGCAGAGGGCGCTCAAAGCAATTACAGTAAATGAGGTATTTACAAAAAGACACTCTCAGCAATTCTGGACCATTACTCAGGCAGCAGACAGGAGGCCTTATATTTTATTGTGTGTATGATCATTTAATTAAGTGTAAGTATGTCAGATAATAAGCACAATAAAGAGCATTAAAAACGAAATGTAGTGGATCCCTCATTCTTGCCTAATGTTGAGGTCATGTGAGCAAATATATGTTCACTGTCTTAGTTGATCATATTCCTAATCAGGTTAAATCACAATATAGTGCTTGGCTTTTTCTCTAGTCTTTGATTTTTGGTGAAATATTGGATCATTTTAACATTTATTGAAATGAAACTGTGGGAATTTTTTAATTAGTTTAGAAATGAACAATAAAGTATTGATCAAGTTATATAATAATTTACTATAAATTAATCAGTTATTTAAAATGATTTTGATCTTATTAACAGTCAACGTTGTCCATTTATTTTTTGCAACATTAGATGTGCCTCAGAATACAATGGTGTATGAAATTGGGTGATACATGTGTTTGATGTCTTCTGCCATATGGTGAGGGTGAGGTCAAGATTGAGACACCACTTATAACTGAATGACGTTAGGATAGGCAAGAAGACTCCCTAACAGAAGAGATAACAGTGTGTTCATGGAAAACAGCTAATCATGGTGGAAAGTATCCAAGGACATGAGAGGAAAATGTGTAAGGTCAAAACAGGTACACCAGTGGGAGTGAGTTAATGTTTGATTCCACAACAAGAGGGGTAGGAGTATAAATGTGCTTCAGTGATACTTTTTTCAGTTGCTCCATGAACCAGCTCGGTTTACTTGCACCGTTTTGTAAACATTTCCATATCAAACTCTGTAAGATGTGTGTATTATTTCTGTGAAGAGTTGAGCAGTGTGATGAAGACCTGAGGACATGTGGCCCAGCTAAAGGTTTTCTCCCACAAAACCATGTGAGAAGTTTAAAGGGAAAAATCATACATTTGGTGGAGCTGTTAACAACTCATAGACATCTGAAATGTGAGGCTGACTACACACTGCTTTTTGTAAGACGTCAAATGACGAAAAAAATGTGTTTTAAAAGCTTATTAAGGTATTCATTGTGTCAAATCTTCATCTGAAAAATAACTAAGCCTGTTAAATAAATAGTGGAGAAGAAAGTACATTATATCCCTCTGAAGTGTAGTGGAGTGGAAGAATAAAGTAGTGTAAAATGTAAACACTTCAGAAAAGTATAAGTTTGTTGAAATTGTGTTTAAGTACAGTTCTTGGGTAAACTATAGGGGAAAGTCCCTGCATGTTTCAATCCTCAAGCAACAGGGCCAGCTCTTTCTCCAACCCCCCAGGAATGCTGGCCAAAAGACATAAATGACACAAAATGATTTATAACCTCTATCCTGCAAACAGCAACAACGGAGAGTAGGAGACTCCTTTACTCCTACATGGCCACTAAACCAGACCACTGACCCAAACCACCTTTGACCCTTCAAGATCTGCAAGAGCCAGCAAGATGGAAAGACCAGTTCACACCCCACTGTGAGCTGATAGTACTACTTAACATTCCCTGCCATCAGCTATCATAACTCACCTCAAAGAGTCAGTCACCTACAGAAACTAGCTGGCACCAACTTTAATACCACTGTGATTTTCAAGTAGCTAGTAGTCAAGCAATTATCTCATCAACTGCTTTCATAATTCATAACTTCAAACTAAGCTGTTCTACTGTTGATTTAACGCTCTGCCTCTCAGGTAGTCTGTTTGTTCACTCATCATTCACTAGCCATAGCCTTCCATACCAGTTTCTCTTTCCCTCTTTTGTGTTGTTAGTAATTGTTGTAGTATTTAGCACTTGTAGTTGTTATATAAGCGATCAAAAGTGAACTTGTTGATGTTTTCTTGTGCTTGCATCTCAGTCACTTACCTTCAAAGACCTATGACCCCACAAAATCGACCTCTCTTGTGGGGCCGACAATGACTACTTCCACATCATTACACATACTCTGGAAGTCTATGAGTTATGTCGTTGGATGAATATTTAATATTGAGTCATGCACCATATTTCATAATTCATAATTCCCCATCTATATAAATATTTCAGTGTTCAAAATTCGACAAAATGTTCTAAGTTACTTTCCAACACTGACTACTATGATTGAATAATACTACCTTGCCCTCAGTTTTGTTTGTAACATTTGAGAAAACACAAGTTTACAACAAATGAACGTATGATAAACATAAATTCAAGTATCAAAGCTAGATTTTGACAGAGTCTCAGACTAGGACCACAAGACAGAGGATGGAGGATCTCCATCTTGTTATCATTATTATATCATTTCTGCTGTAAAGTTGGGCATTTAACTTGGGGGTCTATGGGAATTGAACATAGACTGTAAAAAAAAAAATTAAAAAAAATTGACTATCACTAGTGAAAGAAGGCTTATAAACATTCAAACTAAATGTACTTACCAGAAAAAAAGGTAACCTCTGACTCCCTCGAGGGTCCAAACACTGAATGAGGTTTCTTTAGAGGCAACCAAAATGTTATCATTAACTTTCATGAACTGAAAGCAAACTGAAACAGAAATGGCTATGGCTACACCCATACTGTGAATTTGTGGTTATGCCTCCTTACCTGTGATGGCACCCACTTGTCTCTCAAAGCAATCTTGCCCTTAATTATGCATATTAAAACATTTAAGTGGGTGAATTATATGGCAACATATATAAAAAATAATCTTGTACAGTTGTCATGAGCTATATAAACTAACAGGCTGGAAACATTGCATTTTTAATATTTAACATAAGGGTCTATGGGGATTGACTCACTTTTTGGAGCCACCACCTAGTGGCCGCTCAAGGTACTGCAGGGTATTGTTGCACTTCCGCCTTGGCTTCATTTTTTTTCAGCCCTGGAGGTTGCAGTGTGGTTACAAACAGCCTCACACTCCCCTTTTATAAAGCCTGTCTACGACAAGCAGTTTAAAGAAAGAAAAAAGCCCCTCCTGACGTCAGTGGAATTCCCCATATCCTCTATTTGACTTTACAAAAGCCATTCTTAAAACATACACGAATATATTTTAACAAACAACATAAAGGATAACTGTACGGAATGATTATTGGCTACAATAACATATATTTTGTAATAAGTTATCCCAAAATATTAATCTAAAGTGTCCCAAAGGAGGGATTTAATGTGTTTTATGGATATATAAAAGCTCATTTTCCACATGCTTTTAAAAGGTATTTTGAGTGTGTGGGGCTTATTATGAGAAACATTGCGAAGTGTAGGCTATTAGAGTTTACAGCGACATCACAAGCAAAAGTACCCGCCCTGCCTTTGAGATAAACTGAAGCCCTGTGTGTATGTGTGTGTGTGTGTGTGTGTGTGTGGTTGTGTTTTTTTTTTTTTTTCCTTTAGTTTCGTTTTTGTGTTTTGGGGTTTCCACCGGTGATTATGGTATCCCATGCGCCTGGCCTGAGCCGGACCGATCCAACCCCGTCATATTTTGCTTATGATAGTCCTGCGATCGTTGTGCAGCATTACGGCATCATGTGTTGGATGAACTTTGATACTGGTTGTTTATTAATGATTGCGGAAGACTGACGCGATTTGGCTGCTGCTGCTTGTGCTGCTGCTGGAAACGAAACTCGGAGGACGCACATACACAGAAAGAGAGAGAGGGTGAGAGAGAGAGACCAACCTCACGTAAGAAAACCACACTGAATGATGATATTTGCTACTTTTCTTCATGTTTTAAAGCCTTAAAAGTTCAATATCCTGCCTCGGCATGCGGAGTATCTATCGCTTCCTGCGTTTCCTGCCAAAACACGCTCAATAGACTTATTGACAATAACATTAAATGCCTCACAGTACGCTCAGGCAGACTACTGTCATAAAAGGCCTTTTTTTAGACGGTGGTAACACAATTGTTTTTGTATGTACGGTTTGTGTGATAGATTGAACTACAATAGATGTGTGTGAGGAAGTGGTAGAAGCAAAGCAGAGCAGGGTTGAACACTGGGCAAAGTAAGAGTGTATTGTTTTTTTAACTACTTAGACACAAAAGGAATTACAGAATATGTAAATGTGTGTATTGATAGTAAAATCATAAAGGCAGGAGTTATCACGCACATCATGCAGGAGCAAAGTGTGCAGAACAGACTGTAAAGCTACTGTGTTTGTACATAATACTGATTAAAAGTAGCTTGTAGAGAGTAATGAAAACACTCATATTTTAAGGTAGGTGATGAAAGCTAGGAAAGGTGCTAACTGTGTGCCAACTTGATTAATTACATTTGTTTGTAACATATGAAGCACAATTAGAAACTGAAGTACAAGTAAGGGGCCCTCTGCAGTGTAGCTACTCTGCACTTTCACCCACTCAGGGTTGCAACTATCTAGTTGTTGTTTGGTCTATAAAGTGTCAGAAAATAGTTTTTAAATGTGTTTACCGAATCCTAAAATGCAACCTTAAGTGTTTTGTTTTGTTCGGACCAGCAGCCTACAATCCAAATATATTCAGTTTAGTAGCGTAAAATACTAAAAGAAGGACTTAAGAAGGTGAAATAAGAGAATTTGGGCTGGTCTTTATTATAAAAATGACTCAAAACAACTAATCGACTGCTTCAATCTCCAGACCCTGTCTTATAGTCAAAATATTGTTTTAAAACCTTCTATATTTCGCTTGATATTATGCCTACATGTTTCACGTCATTTAAAAAGTGTGTCTCTCTTTAAAGTAATTATATAGGCTATATATGGGGAAACCTGGCTAGTATAGAAACAGTTGTTGGTATCCAGGAATAGGCAAACTGGTTGGGAGGTGTGTGTATTTTGGGGGTCTCATTAATTTTTGATACAGGTGCCTGTTGTGTAATCCAGACATAACAGCAGAGGCATCATTACCAGGCAGAGAAAAAAATATATACAGGGGAAAAAAAAAATATATATATATACTACACATTTTAAAATATAGATATGAACCTAAATAAGCTGCAAATTATCGGAATCGTGACTACACCTCTACTCATACTGTTGACAGGAAAAGGCCATAATCACAGTTCACACTCGCACTGTGAGAGAAACTCATCACGATGACACATAAAGAAACGCAAGACAAGAAGTAGGAGAAAGGGCGAGAGGTACTTTTCACCCATTGTAAATCTGTATTTGAATAAAAAATTTAACTTAACTTATCTTTTAATTAGCATGGATGGAATAACTTTCAGTGTTACACTTTTACAGGTATTTCTACAAGAAGCCGAATGAGTTGAGTTGAGATGAGATAGATGTACATTGTAAATGGTTTATCGTGTTGTAGTCAAGAATAAAACATAGCTGCAGAAGTGAACCACATTACATTCAATAATGGTGACTTAGTTGCAGTTTGTACCCATTGTTGTACGTTTAATTTCTCTCCATACAGTTGCTTTACTTTTTAGGTTTGTTTTTTGGGATTATTTTGCTGCAATTAAAAAATCTCAACCTTATTATTTCAGCATTTCATACCTTTTTTAATCATCCTTATAGTTACTGTTGTGTACTGAGCATATTAAAATTAAAACCAGGTCATGTATAAACATATATAAAGATTAATTGGCCGTTCCCTAAAATAGATTGATTGAAATATAAACCAGAACCTTTATATAGAAGGCAAAATGTAGTCAGTGTGTTTTTTAAAAGGAAGTCAACAACTTCTCATTTCCACATAATTAATCTCTAAACATTTTCTAACTCATAATGGGATTATGTTTTTTCCCGTAGTATGTTCGACTCGCTGCCACCGATTCAGTAACACGGGATGGATGATGAGAGGAGCGATGGAGGCGCAGGAGGAGGACAACCTGAGGTGGAGGATGAGTTTGCGTGTGCTGGCATGCTGCGTGGATCTCTGACCTCCCTACACGACACTGTGGAGCGGATATTTAGGGTGCAGTTTCGGATTGGGGCTGACGATTTGCCTCATGGCAACAACGGGCAGATATGGCTGAAACTACGCGGGCCTAACAGCAATGTGAAAGCTGCCAAAGTAAGTACTCACGCCCCGGTTTCATAATGGTTAATGTTATGTAAGCAATTGAGCAATACTGTCCAACAAGTTTTTCCAGCTGAGGCTAGCGTTAAAATTTACATTCATACATCTTAAAGGGGCCGTATCATGCTTTTTGTGATTTTTATATTACTTTTAAACTGTTATAATCAGATGTGTAAGTTAAACATGGTCAAACTTACAAAATTTGAGGTGAACGTATGTAAAATGCAGTATTGAAAGCTCAATCTGCAATGTTACGTGATGGTGACATCAGATTGTTCACTCTCACATTTCAGCTTGGATTCAGGCTTCACCGAGTACAGTTTCCATTTTGAGTAAAGAGCGAGAAAAATAAGTGAAAATCCGACTAATATCGTTTCTTTCATGGTTTGTTTACATGGCCTCAGGGAGATCCGGGAAGTCTGCTGATTACGGTCAGAGCAGAGTGGGTTCATTAGGAGGGGGCGGGGGGCTTTAAAGAGACAGGAGCTAAAATGGCCTGTTTCAGAGAGAGGCTGAACTGAGGGGCTCCATGAAGGACAAGTATAAGATAAATAAGGAGTTTTTGAAGTATAAATCACACGATGATACTTCAGTAGAGCCCCAAAATATAAATATAGACCTAGAAATGTGCATTAATTGGCCTCTTTAATAAATAAACACTTATCTGAACCTTTTTTAATTTTTGGTTTGTATAGTCTCCTGATCGTGGACCGCTCTGTAAATTTTGTTGTGGAAAGTGTCACTTCGGTAGGGTTGTTATTACGGTTAGTAGGTAGTCTTACAGACACACCGGCGGAGTGACTCATACGTATTTTTAAACATTGATTAATCAAGTCTCGACTGTCAGCCCCCATTATGTGGCGAGACTGCTGACACACATTCTCACACATGCAGACAGACTTGATTGAAAACACAACATGAAAATACATTCGGTGAACTCATAATGACAAGAGGATGACTTAAAGCTGAACTGCAGAAGTGGTTTTAGCCGTGACACTGACACAGTTCAGCTCTACTGAGCAAAGTTTGTCATTGTTGAACAAGGAAACCAAAAAAACCAAGTAATCACATGATTGTCAAGTATATTCTTGGGGATATATATAAATAGCACGAGCAGGTGTATTTCCTCTTTGCTCTTTGGTGGAGACACAACTCAGTCTGGCAGAGCAACATTTTAATATATTCTGTTTTCCATGGGGTTTTTTTGTCATTTGTTCTCTTAAATAATTTCCTGTCAAACCAGAACACTTTCAGTCAAAACATAAAAGCCTGAAAGTTTAGTATCTCTGTCCTGATCTAAATGTCAAGGACCCAAATAACAGAGGAAAGAAAGATGAAAAACATCTGTGATCTTTAATAATTTCTGTGCAGTACATCCTAGAGATACCAAGTTGAGATAATTCACAAAAATACCACAAAGGGAAATAAAATCATGAATGTGAACAAGTGAAATTGAAAATGAAACTGAAAAACCCCAAAAATGAACACATAATATGCACCTCTACAGTATTTACACCACTGCTGAAGTGATAATACAACAAAGCAGTTATTTAAAAAACGATATTTCTGTGTTTCAGTTATTCGTAAGAGGAGTCGTGAACCAAGAGGAGCAACAGGAGGTGTCCTATCCCGGGGTCCTTCACTGTGTCTTCTGTGGTGCCAAAGGGCTGTTTACTGACTGCCTGATAAAAAGCACCTCAGCGCATATAGTGGTGAGTGGTGGAGGCCGTCTTTATTTTTTATAAATGTATCATTTGGCAGTCAGAATGTAAAAAATGTAATAATAAATTCTCTAAATATGTTGAAAAAGTAAAAAAAAAAAAAATCAATTGCAGCCATTTTACATTGAAACTAAAAAAGGCATAAAGCCAAGATAATAATTTATGACCCCTCACATCCTGACTATTACATGTATAATAATTAACCTTTATTGCATTCCTCCTTACTTACACGTGGTAGTCTTTTGAATTATCACTCATGTCCGTCATTGAGCGAATGACGTAATCATGAAACTGACTAATAATGTGATATCTTGTGGTCACTTTTTTTTATTCCTACAAGAAATTACATTATTGGTCAATGGCAGTATTACATGGCAAGATAAAAATTGTGTCACACCCCTTATGAAGTAACAACTGTTAATGAAATGCTGTGATGTCTGTCATTGGGAATTTTTTTAACCTATTATTAACATCTTTTTGTTAGAATACAAATATGCAACTCAAGAAGGGGATTTTTATTACTTTCTTTTTTACCAAAGTTAGCACATTTATTAGCTTGACGTAGTGGAATAAATTAATATTAGAGGAATAGTTTGACATATTTGGAAATAACCCAGTTTTTGTAGATTATTTTCCAGTGTAGATTGGAAAGGGTAAAGGGCACATGACGCACATACAAAGAAAACTCAACGCAAACCAAAACCGCAGACAGTCAACCTCTCCGTCCACTCGCAAATCTCTACTATAAAACTGGAGCTAGTTGGTTAGCTTAGTTTAGCTAAAAGACTGGAAACTGATGGAAAACACCTACTTGACTCTGTCGGAAGATAATAAACCCACCTACCGGCACCTCTGAAGCTCACTGGCAACTTCATAGTGACAACAGGACTCCAGGCTAACTGTTTCCCCTTGTTTCCAGTCTTTGTGCTAAACTAAGCTAAGCTAAGCTAATCGAACCGGCTGCTGGGTGTAGCTTCACATTTACGGCACAGACACGAGAATGGTGTCAACCTTCTCATCCAATTCTTGTCAAAGGAAGCAAATAAAGCATATTTCCCAAAATGCCATGCTGTATCTTGAGGGATATATAGCACATTTATACAATATCACATGTAAAAAGTGTTGTTTTTTTTATTGTTGTGATCTATTAGTATTATTACATGAGACCAAATTCTTTGCAGCCCAAACTTAAATACCCAAATTTAGCTTTTTTTAAATTACAGAGTATTTGAAATCATTAATTTGGTTTAACAGAAGATTGTAAAGATTGTAAGATTGATTTGGTTCAGTTGGAAGTAATAGCAAGTTAACAGAAGAGTTTATTCAGAAGAAGACATGTATATATATCATTGTATTATATATCCTAATTTAAAGATCAAGGTGGTCAGTAGTCATGTTTAGAGAGGTGCACCCACTAACTTTGCCTCTTATGTTTTTATTTTTGATTTAATGTTGTGTTTTGTTTATTCATCAAACCAGGTTAGCTCTCCAGGCTATCTGCTGATATCAGGTATTGCAGAGCCAGTGGTCCGAGCCTACTCCCTCATTACAGAACTGGTGGACAGATACGAGGACACGCAGTCCAGACGCCCTGAGACTGGGGACAGAGGTGAGTCCCTGGAGTCACGCCGGGCCTTCAAAAATCTGGTAGAGAAATGGGATGACAGGCACATCTTGGATCTTCTGGTGCTGCCAGGGTCGGTGAAGGAAATCCTGCTGGATTTGGTGAAAGAATCGGGTCTTGGATCAAGCTCGAGCCTGGCGCTGAGAGATGGGATTGCAGGGGAGAGATATGAGGATTTGGAGTTTAGATGGGACAAACCCTCCGCCATTAGGTGCACACTTCCTGAAGATTCCAGCGCTGCTGATCGGTTGGTTGAAGGGATGACTGCAGGTTCAGGGAACGCTGCAGCCAAGGACCCTTTGTCCCACTCTTTCTCCACCTCTGCAAGTGCCAGAGGGAGGGCAGAGGGAGCGGAGGAAAGACAAATGCATTATCCACAGGAGGTGGGAGAAGAGGAGCAGCCGGAGCCAGCAGGAGCATCAGGTACGAAGGAGAAAGAGAGGCAGGAGGAGGAGGAGGAACGGCAGCTGTCAGTGGGAAACAAGGAGTTCTTACTTTTGTTGAGGTTCTTCACCGCGATGGGGTACACCGAGGATGTCGTCAAACGAGTCCTTGCTCGAACAGGACTTCAGGAGGCCTCGCAGATACTGGATTTGGTTCAACAGGAGCAGGATCGCAGCGACAAGGAGCAGAGGGAGAAAAATCAAGTCACTCTGCATCATAGCGAGAGGAACCGACCCTGCGAGACAGAGCACAGAGAGGATGAAGACTCAACAGGAGGAGGAGGAGATAAACCGTTGAGTAGTGATGTAGAAATGCTCGAGGTTCATGAGAAGAATTGTGATGGAGCGACAGGAACCATAAGACATTTTGACAGAGAAGTTAGCGCAGAAGAAAAAGAGGAAGGAAACGAGGAAGACTTTGTCCTAGGAGTGTTGAAGAAAGCTGCGGCAAGCTGCGGCTACACCGAGCAGAATGTAGCTAAAGTGTACAGCGCTTTGCCCGATCGGTCCACCCACCAGCTGCTCCTGGAGCTGCAGAGAGAGGGGAGCAGAGAGACCGACGCCTCCAGAGAGGGACCGAGAGAGATGGACGATGTGGTGCTGGAGAAAGAGGGTCCGAAAGCTGGACCAGTGGAGGACGAAGCAAGAAGAGAAGTCCCAGCTAGGTTTTTAATGCCTGCAGAAAAGAGGGACATGGGTGATATAGAAGCTCGAGCTGCACCGGCTGCAGAACCGGATTTGTTTCAGTTGATTGAAAAGCTCCAACAGCCAAAGCAACACCAGCCTTCGAAGTCACAAAACCCACACCAAACAATCCACTCTGAAGTTAAAGGGCCACCCATGCCTATGTATGCCTCGTCTCTAGATCATCCTTTTACCAATTTGCAATCCAACAAACCATACAGCCACAACTTCAATCCACCCTCCTCTAAACAACATCGTCCAAATCAAGACCCAAAGCCTCAGTCTTCCAGCTCCTTGAGACAAGCACTCCAAGCCTCTCAACTTCCCATCTTCACCGGGAGCGATTCGTTTCCCGCCAGAGCGAGGGATCGACAGGGTTTCATGTCGGCCTCTTCGGTGGTGGTGACAGGGGAGCAGCGTTTCCTGGAGGGCCTGCAGACGCCCTTTGACCTCAAACTAACAGACAAACCTGGAAACCCGAAGCTGAGGACTATCATCATCGATGGGAGCAACGTGGCAATGAGGTAGGAACGGCAAAAAAAAGTGTCATGAAATTTGTTTAGTAGGCTGTATGTTTTCTAAGATAACAGATTTGGGTTTGGAAAGGCTTTTATCCAATTTGGGTTTATCCAACTTGACAGAACCCATGTTTGTATGTGTTTTTAGCATCGGTGGCTAGAAGCTACATTGTCTTTTTGATGTGTTAATGTATTAAAAAAATGCTCTATAGTGCAACTAGTGGTCAAAAACTCTGCAAGGTACCTTTAATAACTTGGAAAGAGACAACACAGGTCTAGAGCAATTTCATAGACATCTGATTTTGTTATAAAACATTTATAAAACATTTACTGGTTCATGTTTTCCACAGTCATGGTCTAGGCCATTTCTTCTCATGTCGAGGCATCGCTCTGGCTGTTCAGCATTTCTGGGACCGAGGTCATCGTCACATCAGCGTCCTCCTGCCGCAGTGGAGACAGAAGAGCGACTTCAAGAACAAAGGTAACGCTTGCTTTTTGTCATGTTGCATTTTAAGATATATAATCTAAAGTATTATTATGTATGTAAATTTTCAGGCAGCAACTAAATATTGATTAAGTAATCTGCTAATTGTTTTCCAAATTACACAAATTAATTGATTCTTATGTCTAGAGAATACCAGAAAATAATGAAGAATGCATGTTTAGATTTCTTTAAGTTTCCAATTAGCTTCTTTAACACAAAAAAATATCAATTTACTTTTAAAAAACAACAAAAACTGAAACTAGGGAATGTTTGACATTTTTGCTTATAAAATCACTGACATTTAAACTATGAATTGATTATCTAAATAGATAAATCATATCTGCCTTCATACACTTGAAGAAATACACATTTATTTTATTTTTTTCATACTTAAATCAATTTACTACAAAGAGTCATATGCTTCATAGCACTATCCCTGACTATTTTCCAGACCATACTTTGAGTCATAGTTTTAATACTTAAATGTACATATAATACTGTAAATTCTTTGTTTTAGCAAGTAAAACAAAGATAAGATTATTTAGTGAATTAGCTATCTTCTCCTTTTTTTGTTAAACATTTTGAATGCAGAGAAGAAACAGTCAGAAGCAAGTCTCCAGTATAGCTCCTGTTGCCACAGTTAGCTTTTATTATTTTGTGGAAAAGCATGGTGTGGTTTTAAAATTACAAAGGCCTCTGTGCTGCGGTGCATGTTTGTGTGTGTTCACTCGCCTGTGCATGTGGGTTACAGGGAAAGATTCAATTCAAAACTGAGTCACATGTAGGGAGGAAAACAAATGAGATCTTGGGAATTGAAGCCTTGTGGTGTGCTTTTGGTCTACGTGCATGTGAATGTGTGGGCGTGCACTTTCCTTTGTGCAGACTAAACACGCTGTTGTTTGTTCCTGTCTTACAGAGCAGCACTATCTGGCTGAGCTGCAGAAGCTAGGCCTGCTCTCCTACACCCCCTCCAGGGAAGTCCAGGGCAAGAGGATCAGCTCGTATGATGACAGGTAGTTGGACACTCTCATCATACTTCAGCTTAACCCTTTAGCAATCCCCTAAATTCCTGTAAAATTAGCCTAAAACACCAACCAAGGCATACTTAACCCTCCTGTTGTCCTCAGGTCAAGGAAGTAAGGACAGAAGGACAGAAGGACAGAAGGACAGAAGGAAGGAAGGAAAGGATTAAGGAGGGAGGGAGGAAAGAAGGAAGGAAAGAAAGGAGTAAGGAGGGAGGGAGGAAGGAAGGAAGGAAGGACAGAAGGAAGGGAGGAAGGAAGGAAGGAGGGAGGAAGGAGGGAGGAAGGAAAGAAGTAAGGAGGGAGGGAGGAAGGAAAGAAGTAAGGAGGGAGGGAGGGAGGAAGGAAGGAAGGAAGGAAGGAAGGAAAGGAGGAAGGAGGAAGGGAGAAAGGAAGGAAGGAAAGGAGTAAGGAGGGAGGGACGGAGGGAGGGAGGAAGAAAAGGAGTAAGGAAGGAGGGAGAAAGGAAGGAAGGAAGGAAGGAAAGAAGGAACAGTCAAAAGAGACAGGGTCAATTTGACCCGGGAGGACGACAGGAGGGTTAAATGAAATTCAGAGCTGTTCTTGAACCATTACGACCATTAGTACATGCATATCATTCAAGCCATGCTAATCTGACTGTCATGATTACACCACATCTGTATGTACAAACAGAGAGTAACAGGTTTCACCCACTTGAAAAATCACATGCTGGGAAAATGAAAATGAGTCACTCGCCTCTCCTGTAAAATGACTTTGCAGAATATTTACACAATGATCTTGCAAAATATTCCAGTTTCATAATTGTAAACAGTGGTAAAAATCCTACTCGCTTTTAGTCCTTTCATTCATGTTTTAGACTACCACTTTGGGGCGCTAAAGCCTTTTAATCATAGCCTCTTTTCTTTTTCTTTTTGAAAGTATCTCATTGCTCTTCTCCCTTGTTTCCACAGATTTATGCTGCAGCATGCACAGAAGACAGATGGAGTGATAGTGACTAACGACAATCTGAGAGACCTCTCTGACGAGTCCGCTGTATGGAGGGACATCATCAAAAAGAGGTAGAGAAAAGCTTCTTATGCCTGCCTATAAATTGTCTCATAGCAACCAGGAAGACAGAGGCACAAGATATTTAGTTTAGCTTTAAAATCAGTCATTTCACCTTGACTTGAGAATATTTTAGATCGAGTATTGGGCTCCGATACTGTTTGAAATGCAAGAATTACAGAGTGGTAGACATTCCTGCTTTCACAGTCCAATCATGGGGATTTCCCATTTTTCTGTTTACTTTGAAACTGTTTTTCTTCATACCACAATATGTGAGAAAGCTGTTTTGACAAGCATCACTGAAACGAGACGCGAGTAGTCATCAAAGGACCTACTTTTCTACCCTCTACCTTTTTCATCTCTGTGTGTACCTAATTAAATGTGAAGTTTTGGTATTGCTGGATGAAAGGGAAAAGTATCAACATCTTCTGCTGTCTTTCCCTGAATGAATATACAAAGAATCAATCAATCAAACTTTATTTGTAAAGCATGTTTCATGCTGCAGAATGAACGTAAACAGTATGAACAATTTTTAGACCAATGCAATTGAGAAAATTAAAACCAGTAAAATAGGTTTGACATAAAATAAAATAAAGATGAGAAGATAATAAATAAAATAGATGAGAGAGAATAATGAAATAGGCTATATTCAATTGTTCTTGTATGAAAATGGTTCAAAATGATATTCGACTCATTAAATAAGTATAATTTTGTGTTGCCTTCACAGACTTCTTCAGTACACGTTTGTCGGTGATCATTTCATGGTGCCGGACGACCCTCTGGGCAGAGGAGGGCCTCACCTGGACGACTTCCTCCGCTCGGATCACAGGTATTACAGTCACACGTAGGCATGGGCCGGTATGAGATTGTGGTGGTATGATAACCATAAGCAAAAATATCACGGTTTCACGGTATGGCGGTATTGTGATTACAGCTCTAAAATGTTCCTAAAATAAAGAAGAATAAAGACAGACATGATAATTTAACCTGAATATACACTGTAATGACAGTGTGAGGGGTCGTGATACTCTACGCTGCAGCTGCACCACCTGAGGGATTTCTGACCAGCACTTTCTGTCTTTGACCAGACAAAAAACATCTCATACCTTAGGAACGGTATGACAGAAAATTTGGCAGTTTCGGTTATCGTGGCTTTTAATAGTAATAGTAATAGTTTATTTTTGGATAGGGACAGTGCGTATTGATGAACATCGATATTAGACATCTCTGTAAATATGCCGGATTATAGCAAAGTTGCTAATTTGCATCCGTAGTCCCCTTTTTCAAATCGCAGTATACCTTGAACACGGTTATCATCCCATGCCTAGTCACACACATACACACACTTTCTTTTGTCTCCAAATCTGAAAAAACCCCCACTGACTCATGCTTATGACTTTTGTTTCCTCTCAGAACTCCCGATGCAGGAAACCACTCTTTTGCTGGCGTGGCCACCGCTTTCCCCTCCTTCAAACCTCCACGCTCCCAAACGGAGGTCCTGAACTTCCGCGATCGAACGCTGGGTGGCGCTCTGGATGCATCAGGCGGAGGAGGAGGAGGAGGAGGAGGAGGAGGAAGAGGCCGGGGCAAAGGGAGAGGGCATGGGAAGGGATGGGACATGGGAAACCAGCACAGGAGGCATGGAGCTGAAGGTTTGGGATCTGGTGCCAATAGGACTCTACAGGAAACAGCCAGCTTAAGAGAGCAGCTCTGCCAGGTGTTTGAGGGTCAGGACAACATGGTGACGCTGGTGCTGCAGTGCCACCCAGCGGAGACGGACATAAACATGCTGTCTGACCTTATCTTGGAGCAGCAGAAGGACTAGAAATTTACCTTACTTTTTAGTTTTACCCCTCCTGGGTTAATTCAGACTTTTCTTTGACATACTAAAACTCCAACTCCAAGCACAGCAACTACAACAAACTGCATTGTCTAATCTCTTGTGCAAAGAGCAAAAAGGCCAAATCATCTAATGAAGGGTTGACAATCACTTAACCTTTTATCAGGCACTCATTGAAATACTTGGAAAGTCATTGGGGGATATTACAAAAATTTTCCAAGAAGTCTATATATATAAAACATCCACAGAGAGGCATGGGGAGGCTATTTTGGATGTTTAAGGAAGTCACCAAATATAGTTATTTGCCCGATTAAAGGCTTAACTATAATATACTGTATTAGACCTTATTTGTTTCTTGCAATTGTGCCCATATTAGTGGTATGTATCCACTGTCAATTGTCCAATCACTGTAAAAAAAACATAATAGAAGTTAATTTGTTATTTAAACTTATCAAGCAGGATTGGACTAGTTCTTCCTTAACCAATGTGAAGCAGTCCAGTGAGTTCTGCTCATTTCTTATTTTGGAGATAGAGCTAAAGGCTTTGTCTGCCTTTTTTTAACTGTTTGCCTGCCGGGTCTAAAACAGCATTGACTTCTCCTTCAGTGGCCACACTCTGCTCCCTCGCCATCCTAGGTTGATGCAATCGAGATGAGAGGGTGAAACAGGAAAACAAATGTAAAACACCACATAAATGTTAATAATAACCTATTGCAGGTGAAGCATTGATCACCTTTCACTTTTTCACTAAAGAACTGTTTGATAGTTGATTTTTGAAGAGATGCAGCGATGTTTTTAATGAAAAATCACGTCATTATTTCCACCATCAGTGACACTTACAGCAGATAGTTTTCCCCCATTAATCCCTCAGATCTCTCCATGAAAACTAGCTGATACTCATTGGTTGTGTTTTCATTATTCTTATCAGATCCAGCATCTCTTTATTTGTTTGTCACCCTACGAGCGATTTGATATGAGTAAAGTATAAATTAAACTTGTTTTTAAGAAACAAAAAGCATTTTTTTCCTGCCTTTTATACACATTATTATTATAACCTGCAAAATCCTCATATTATATAGCTTTCTGTGTAATTGAGGTGCGAGAGACACTGAATAAAGGCTAATTGGTGTATAACATGATAAAAATGTATATATTGGCATCACCAGCTGTGGAAGTTGAAGTTAATGCCTTTTTTAAAATTATACATCGGTTTTTATAAAATGTTTTAAGCAGGTTTCATGATGTTTGGGCTTCTGGCCTTATGATCTTGTGTGCATGGATGAGGAATCTGATCTTCATGAATGAGACCAAACCAAAAAAAGATGATGGTAGGTGAATGTTTTCTGTTCACACATCTCTATGACTGGAGCTCAGATCCTTAATCAGACTCTTTTGAACACCAATTGTGATATTGAATTTAGATTTTTATGGTAATGTTGTTTATATTTGTATTTACATTGTATTTTAAGTACCTCAATGTTGGCTTCTGCCGGGTTTAGTTTCATTAAATCATTTTATTAAACCCATTTTTTTCTGTGTCGGAAGTATTTCTTGATTTAGAGGTTTTTTATTTTATGTACTTTTCAGGATATACATGTAAACACAAACACAGCTCCAAACCCCTCCATCCCCTCTACAACCCATCCATCATAGAGGCTGACAATGTGTCAAAATATACCAAATAGGGTTGCCACATCTCTGTAAAAGTATTGTAGAGTATTTCTGAAACCTTCCTATAGAAAGTTGGGGGACAGACTTCCATGTGATGGCGATGCACTTCCTGGCAACACACAAGGCCAATGAGAGAAACTTCATTTGAGCTTTTCTTAATCGTGCATCAATATTTGTAGTATCTCCTAATGAACAGGTTTGAGGATCTAATGGAAGTTGCGCTCCTAGAAGTTTTTTGATTTACAGGTTAATATAAATCCTGAATTAATGCCAATTTCTATAACATTATTAATTTATTTGTCCCTCATGCTGCCACATACTGTAGATCAATCATGATATAATTCATTATCATATAAGCTCTAGACTTGAAATAAAATCATAATAACTCTACCACTTTTTCTAACTGTTTCTTCAATACCACAATATCCTCTCTTTAGCCACAGAGTGGATCTTTTTCTTGTTTTAATGACATGAAAGTTTAACATACGGTGTAATGTTGTTTTAATGAGACAGACCTCTACATCATCAGTGTGATCTTTCTTTATATACGATCAAATACATGTAATGCACAGATTAACCACCAGGGGGCTTTTTATTTGAGGGATCCAAGATGGACGTTGTCAACAACCGGTGAGCCACTTTTTTCTTTTTTTCTTTTTTACAAATTGTTATCAGACTTCTACAATAGTACAAAGAGGGTCTTTACTCATAAATCGATGCATTGAAAAGTTTCCTTGTGTACAGTTTACAAACTTTTCAATGCATCGATTTATGAGACGCTAGGTCGAAATTAATGTGGGCCAAGGGGACATTACGTGTATTTAGACGATCCCCACCGAGGGAGGACCTAATTTTCTGTGTACAACATCTTAATTTTTCAACAAATTAGACAAAAATTGTTGGTACTCTTACCTCTTGCACATTTTTTGTTTATCGGTAACTTTGTCTGAGTTACCGGTTCCGGCAAACCGAGCGGGCAGCTATGCTCGGGGTCCGACATGTATGACGTCGAACCATCGCTTTAAATTAAGATAATCATTCAAATAGTTACTGATACTTTAATACGGATATTTACTGGATTGATCTAATGTTTAATTACTGAACATTTTGTAGTTCATTTTATGGTAAATTCATGTTGAAAATAGTTAGATACAGCAGGTATAGAAGGTCATTTATCTGTAAATCTGGCATTTTATTACGTTTCATACATTACGTGTCATCATCATGCATAAAAAATGACTAGGTGATGATATGAGCTTTACACAGGAAGGGTTTAAAAATATTGTATTCTATATATTTTGTAATTTGTTTAACCACTTAACGCACGCTGTTCCGTCTACGGGACGGGACGGATGTTAGGAGGTAGCCACAAGTTCTTCTGGATGTTTTAAACACCAACCCTTAAACATATATATTCATGCCGTACATCGTTGGAAAGCTTAGATTGTCCTGATTCATTCAAGACCACTCACGACTTATATGGTTGCTCACAGCCGTAATAGTATTAGCGATTAGCTCGGCTAGCCCCTGAGCTAAGTAAGAAAAGCTATAATGCCTACATACCTTCAAAGTCTTCCCTTTATCCACAACGATCATCTTATGACTCAGGACTTTCTGTACAGCTCGCCAAGTATCCATTCTTGTGAAATATGAAATCCGTTTCCAGAAAACCGGAATACTGTCCTCAATATGTCCATGTATTTAATCCAACACGTAACGTAATAACACAAATAACAAACCATATACGGTCCGTTTACGTCATTTCCTGACCTGCGCGTCCATCTCAGAGTACACGTGACTAGATGTTTACTTTTTTTTTTTTTTTTCAGGTAGTTTTTTTTTTTTTTTTTTTTTTAACAACTTTATTTTTGCTTTACAAAATAACAGTGCATACAACCATATGAGCATCATATTAGTAACAATTGGATAACAAATAGACGTGACAATAAAATAAAAACATACATAAATAGAAATAAATAATAGTAAAATAAATAAATAAAATTAAATTAAAAAAAAGAGAAGAAAAAAAGTAAAATACACCAGGGGATATGAGCAATGGAAATTAACTTGAATTAAAGATATTGAATTGGGAGCACAGATTTATAGTTTTGATAGCTTTCTTGTTATTAGCAGAGGAAACTGACTTGAAATACACCTCCAGTTCTTTCATGAAAACACAAAAAATGGGTTTTACCTTGGCAAATTTACACTTGTGGATATAAAACTTTGCAAGAATTAAAATGAGATTAATTAAAAAATATTCTTTTTCAGCTGGAGCGTCACTCTTTATAAATCCAAAAAGGACATTTTGCCAGAGGAGCTCAAAATCATAGCAGATATTATCTAAAATGAATCTACAAATATCTTGCCACAGTTTACGGGTATATTGACATTTCCAAAACAGATGAATAACAGTCTCAGTATGGGAGTCACAAAAGGCACACTTCAGATCTAGGTCAACAATTTTGAATTTGATAAAGAAGGATTTAACTGGGTAACATCTATGAATAATTTTAAATGACACTTCTTTCACCTTATTAACCACAAAAAAATTTTGAGGAAGAGACCAGATTTTTTCCCAACATAAGTTATTTACACGACTATTCCAGTGAAATGTTACAGGAGAAACAGAAGTGATATCACATTGGAAAAGAGCACGAATTTTACGATTGTTCTTACTAGCAGATGGGTTAAAACATACTTTACCAGCTGGTGAGTCAGTTACATCAGTAAAGGGAGCATCAAGTACAGAAACAGACATATTACTTTTGAATAACCTGAGTACACCAGATGGAATAGCATCAAAAACTATGGCATATTGTTTAGGAGTTACAGGTATTCCATAATATTGAAGAAACTCCTCATAAGAAAATAAAACATCATTGCTGTTGAATAGCTGTCTTACCCAAATAATATTATTGTTAAACCATTCCCCAAAATATATAGATCTTTTCTTATACAGTATATCTTTGTTATTCCATATAGAGTAACGGTGTGGTGAAAAATTGTGCTTGTATATCATTGACCATGCAAGCAATACTTGTTTATGAAAGTTGGAGAGACGAATAGGGATTTTTTCTATGTTATAGTTACATACTAAGAGGAATTTTAGACCGCCAATTTTTGAAAAAATATGATTGGAGATACAGTTCCATATTGAATTTGGTCTTTTCAGAAATTGTTTGATCCAATTGATCTTAAAGGTGTTGTTCAAAGAAACAAAGTCCAAAAAATTAAGTCCCCCATTCTCATATGTGTTAATGACAACTGATTTTTTTATGTAATGCGTTTTATTTTTCCATAAAAAGTTGAACAACATCTGATCTATGCATTGAATGGTTTTACTTTCGATATGTAATGAGAGAGCAGCATAAGTAAGTCTAGATATTCCTTCTGCTTTTGTTATTAGAGTTCTGCCTCTTAAAGATAGATCTCTTAGCAGCCAGAGATTAAATCTTTTTTGAGCTTTTTCTATGATCGGGATAAAATTTAAACCATTCCTGGCTTTCTGATCTTTGGTGATTGAAATTCCTAAATATGTTACAGTATCTTTGACAGGGATGTTCGCTATTGAGTGAGTAGCTGAGTCTTTCACTGCCAATAACTCACATTTGTTTATGTTCAAGTATAGGCCAGATGCTTTAGAGAACACGTTAATTATATTTAGAGCAAGAGGTATTTGAGAAGAGTCTTTTAAAAGAATGGTTGTATCGTCTGCTAGCTGACTAAGAACGATTTCTCTTTCTGCTACTGTAATGCCTTTCAGAGTGCTTGATTTAATATGGACGGCTAAAAGTTGGGTGACAAGGAGGAAAAGATAAGGGGAGATAGGACAGCCTTGTCGAATTCCTCGTTTGACATCAAAACGTGGGGTTGTGCCAGAACTCAATTTAATAGAGCAGTTACTATTTGCGTATAAAGTTCGAATTGTTTGGCTAAAAAAATGTCCAAAACCAAATTTTTCTAAAGCACTAAAAATAAATTGGTGTTCAACAGAATCAAAGGCTTTATAGAAGTCTAAAAAAAGGATATAACTACTGTCAGAGATTAAATCAGAATAATCTAACATATCTAAAACCAGTCTTATATTATTAGATATGTGTCTGTTGTTCATGAATCCAGACTGCGATTCATCTATGACAGTATCCAAAACTAGTTTGAGCCTTTTGGCAAAAGCAGAAAAGCAAAGAAAAGCAAAGTGACTAGATGTTTACGACCGTGAGCCTCTCCTGCTTCTGACGACACCACACACAAGCCAATCGGTGTTTAGGATTAGGCAGTACATGTCTCCAAAGCCAATGAGGACATGTGACCGACAACAATGACGACATGGCTTTGATTGACTGCTGTTCTAGCCTATGGAAATATTCGGTGAAATGAAGTTGATAACAAGAAAGGCAAGGCAAGGCAAGGCAGTTTTATTTATATAGCGCATTTCATACACAATGGCAATTCAATGTGCTTTACATAAAACATAAAACATGTAATTTGAGAAACTTAAAACATACAATTAACCCCCCACCCCCCCCCCCCCCCATAATAAAAACAAAGTACAGAAAAATAGAAAGACATAAATAAAATGATTGCAGCATAAAATAATAAATTAGCTTTAAAATCATTAAAAGGACAAAGAGTGCAAATGAAAGATTAAAATGTAAAGTGCTTTAAAAGAGCTCAATTGGAAGGAAACTTCCTTCCTTTCTTCCTCTTTTCCTTCCTTCCTTCCCTCCTTTCCTTCCTTCCTCCTTCCCTTCTTCCTCCCTTCCTTTCTCCCTCTTTTCCTTCCTCCCTTCCCTCCTTTCTTTTCCTTCCTTCTTCCTCCCTTCATCCCTCCCTCCTTTCCTTCCTTCTTCCTCCCTTCCATCCTTGACTCGAGGACAACAGGAGGGTTAAAGAAAACGTGCTATGAAAATTATCATAATTAATTAATTTAATAGAAATTGAATACATGTCAGAAAGTCCAATAAACAGTCATTTCCTGGCAGTTATTTGATGTTTTAGGATTAAGAGAAAGTAAATGTAGAATTTAAGGCAGAGGTGTTGTATTGGATCGCATTAGATTGAACAGGTGTTTCTATTAAAGTGGCCACAGGCAGCAGGTGACACATGGCGCTGTTCACCACCTTCACCACCAGGGGGTCGCACTTCACCACTAATTATAAGGAAGTCTATCAATAGTTACTCTCATGTGACCAGTTTACAGTATATGACATCAGTAAGGGAACTATTCCTGTTTTCTCTCAGTGATAACATCTGTTTGTGCTTAATTCTCAGTTGTTTTTCCAAAGAAAACCATAAACCAAAACAAGTTTCTTAGAATCAACAGGAATAGCTTCCTGTCGCTGCCCCCCCTTTCTTAACAGATGCAATGTTCAAATCCCAAAAGGAGGAACTTCTCTGCACGAAGCTGATATAAAGTCAAACTGGTTTCAGTGTGCTGACTTCGGCAGTATTCACAAGTATCCAAAAGTGAAATCAGCAACCTTGAGCCTTTTATTGTAACCCTTATATGCTGTTCAGGGTTTAATTTGACCTATTTTTTACATTTTAGAGAAGAAAACGCCTTAAAACCTTTTCCTTTAGTCTGACATTAGATTGTTTATCCTAATGTGACCCAGATTATATCAAATTAGAAATATTTCACCTGTCAAAAAAAATGTTTCAGTGCAGCAGATCCACATTTTTGCTGAGTGTTTGACTCATATTTATTTAAAAAACTAAAGAATATACTCTCTCTGTTCTCTAAAAGCTTCATCAAGGATTAATCACCAATTTATTAACAACTGATGAGGTCATTAATGAATGATTTGAGGTTCGGAAATCATGTATAGAGACTAATTATGAGTTAATACTGTAAAAATGCCTTATAGTATGCTGTATAGTATGAAAGGGTTAATGAATCTGTTGGCATACTTATAATTGTATCCTCCTTATTCTGAGGAACTAGGTCAAAACTCGTCAACATGGACATTACAAGGCCAGGATTCCTCTTAGGTGAGGTTTTCTCCTACATGGCTGATCTTTGAAAGATAAAAGCAGAAGAGGCAGCTGCTTGATGTTGCTCTGCTATAGACAAGATAAGATTAGACTAATATATTCTTTGGCCGAAAAAGAGGTGAAGCCTAATCTTATCTTATCTTACCTCTTTTTTGATCAAAGAATATAAAAGAGAATAAAAGAGAAAGAATAAATGTTTTGTAAGAGAGACAGATAGAGATGAGGAAAGAATGATGATATATTAATGGTTTTATTCTTATCAATTTCTCTTATCTTTGTTTTGTTTATTGTGAATTTCTTTTGTAAATGATCGGAAAAATAAAACTTACCTGACCTTACCTTACCTGACCTTACCTTACCTATATCATCTCTTTTTTTCCTGCATGCTTTTCATTCTTCTTTCACTTCCTCGTGCTTTTGTGTAATGAAAACTATAAAGAAAGACATGCTGTTACAGTAATACTTGTGTTTATATAGAAATACGGACATAGAAACAGACACTTGCCTTTATGTAGGCTGACTTGTTGCATTTTTATGGACTTCACAGAGAAGGTTTAAGCTGCTAAGAATAGATTTGAACCGGTTGGGTGAGTTTTTTAACACTGGTGGAAATAGACAGCACATTTATTTTGGGAACCTCCGAAGCAAGACAGAAGCAATTTTCACACAGACGTGACGCATATGAGAGGAAACAAAGGTTGTTCAAATGCAAATGGCGACATTATATAGTATGTAATATATAGTGATGTATGATTTACCTGTTTAAATTAAAGGGTGCAGTAGGTTCACAGGGTTTAAAGTGTGTAATAAAATGAACATTGAAACAGGTTTTCCTCTCTGTAATTATTCCTCCTGTTCATACTGACTGTTAGAAGAAGATAGTGTCGAAGTGCACTTACAATGTAAATGATGGGAGGCAAAATCCACAGTTACACATTATGAGTAGAAATAATTTACATAACCCTCCTGTTGTCCTCAGGTCAAGGAAGGAAGGAAGGTTGGAAGGTAGGAGGAAAAGAGGAAGGAAGGAAGGAGAGAAGGAAGGAAGGAAGGTGAGAAGGAAGGAAGGAAAGGAGTAAGGAGGAAAAGAGGAAGGAAGGAAGGAGAGAAGGATGGGAGGAAGGAAGGAAGGAAGGAAAGGAGTAAGGAGGGAGGGAGGAAAGGAGGAAGGAAGGGAGGAAGGGAGTAAGGACGAAAAGAGGAAGGAATTTAGGAGAGAAGAAAGGGTGGAAGGAAGGAAGGAAGGAAGGAAAGGAGTAAGGAGGGAGGGAGGAAAGGAGGAAGAAAGGAAGGAAGGAAAGGAGTAAGGAGGAAAAGAGGAAGGAAGTAAGGAGAGAAGGAATGAAGGAAGGAAAGGAGTAAGGAGGAAAAGAGGAAGGAAGTAAGGAGAGAAGCAAGGGAGGAAGGAAGGAAGGAAGGAAAGGAGTAATGAGGGAAGGAGGGAGGAAAGAAGGAAGGAAGGAAGGAAAGGAGTAAGGACGAAAAGAGGAAGGAATTTAGGAGAGAAGGAAGGGTGGAAGGAAGGAAGGAAGGAAGGAAGGAAGGAAGGAAGGAAAGGAGTAAGGAGGGAGGGAGGAAAGAAGGAAGGAAGGGAGTAAGGAAGAAGGAAGGAAGGAGGAAGGAAGGAAGGAAGGAAGAAGGAAGGAAGGAAGGAACAGTCAAAACAGACAGGGTCAATTTGACCCGGTAGGACGATACAAAGGTTAATGTGTACAGTATGATGTAAATGACCCAAAATGAGTAAAAAGAGATGTGCTATGAAGTAATGAATAAATAAATAAATAAATGTGTCCAAGCTGCTTATCACCAAACGAGTCAGTTCAGTCATGTCTTCCTTCTACTTTCTTTTTTGGATTTTGTTGACATACGCATTAAGATAAACACTGATTGTTGCTCTGATATCTGCTTTAAAGGAGATGTTTTAGACGTAAATCATGTGTGTGGAAGTGAAAGTAAAAACCTGATAAACATGTTTAACTGTTGTCTGTTTAGTTTAGTTTTCTTCTTTATGTAATGTCAGCTTCTATTTATTATTACATTTTAATTTAAAAAAGGTTAATTTAACTACTAAACCATCATTCAGGTGTCAATACACTGTCAGATAGTGAACATGCACAATGTTGAATTAACAGTAAACTACATTAAAGTGCTAAAAGTCCTGTATTCAGATTTTTAATTAGGAGTTGAATATAACTTCTAAAAACCAGTCAATATATAAAAATGGTCAATTTCAGGCTTTTAAATGACATGTATCTCATGTTAATTGTATTCTAAAGCAGGTTGTCCAAGTAGCAAGTACCATAAAGTATATTATGAGCCCATTGCAAGTTCAAAAATATATTAAAACCTTCCAATAATAGAAATATAAAGTATAAACTGTTGAGGAAGTGCTCTAGCTTCCGATCTCTGGACATAATACAGCAAAGTCATTCAGAAGAGTGATAAATATTAGATAAATAACAGCTATCCTGGAATAAATCCAGCTTAAATACATCAATGACTTTGACTCATCAGTAAAATTTGTGAATACAAGTTGTATAATTGTCTTTGTGGTTTCATCTGGCACTAAAACCTGCAGCAGCACCTCCATCTACTGCAGTGCACCGCAGGATGAGTGTGTGTGTTTGTCAATGTTGTAAAATTGTCTGCTTGGCAGTATAGGGAAATATTACCTCACCAATAAAGTTGTTTGATTTGGAAAAAAATAAATAAAACAGGTGACCTCACAAGAGGTGGAGAAACAAACACAGACAGACTTCATAAACAGAAGAAGTGAGGAGGAAGGAGAGATTAATTTAACTACTCATAAAAGGTAGGATGTGCATACATGTGCTCCTTTGCAGCAATGCAATGTCCTTTTTCTTGCAAATAATCATCTCATGACCCCTCACATTTATCTGCTGACCCTTTGGAGAGGCCCAACCCCTAGGTTGGGAACCACTGGACTAAACTAGCTAACTGTATATAAAGTAGTATAAACTAGCTAACTGTATATAAAGTAGTATAAACTAGCTAACTGTATATAAAGTAGTATAAACTAGCTAACTGTATATAAAGTAGTGTAAACTAGCTAACTGTATATAAATTAGTATAAACTAGCTAACTGTATATAAAGTAGTATAAACTAGCTAACTGTATATAAAGTAGTATAAACTAGCTAACTGTATATAAAGTAGTGTAAACTAGCTAACTGTATATAAAGTAGTGTAAACTAGCTAACTGTATATAAAGTAGTATAAACTAGCTAACTGTATATAAAGTAGTATAAACTAGCTCCACCTCCAGCAGCTACAACAGTAACATGCTGCTCTAACACTGATGCTTCACTATTAATAATCTAATGATGTCTTATATAATAATATATCACTACTTTTACTGTAATACTGCATACTACATCACTCATAATACTGCAGTACTTTACTGCAATACTGCATACTACATCACTCATAATACTGCAGTACTTTTACTTCAGTAGGATTTTCATGCAGGACTTTTACATGTAATGTATTTTACATTACTATACTGGTACTTCTACTTAAGTAAATGATTTAAATACTTCACCACTGACTTTTTAAGCTTTAATAAACTGGTAACTCACTTATTTAATACATGAGTTTAACATAAAGCTTAATTAAAGAGAGGACAGACTTACAGCATCAAATCCATCCAACTCTGGTAAAGAGAAAACACACCTTTGACCTGTCCTCCCTCCATCCCTCCTCGCTTGCTCCTCTCTCTGTCTGATTACGTCACCGTATTTGCATAGCTGGTACCAGAACGCTCTCGTGTGCGCGCGCAGCCACTCGCGCACGCCCTCGCATTCACCTGGCGTGTCTCGCGCTTTGGAACCTCACAGACTCCCTCGAGCGCTCCACTCCATGAACATTTTTCTAAGTTTATATTTTTGTGTGGTTTTTACAGCTTTTGAAAGGCTTCAAAGTGTTTCTGTGCGACTTCTTTTGAAACAGGGATAAAAGGATGACGGATGGAAGTTACGCACAGGGAAATTCTCTTGAAGGGAGAAAAGGTTAATCAGTAATGAGGTGAGTGAAATTGCTCTTCGGGCTTTAAACCACTACGTTAATATTTATATTAAGTGTTCTTTCCCAGTTAATTTAGCCTTTTCAGCTCCTCAAACATCTTTTAAATAACTTGGAGGAATATGATAGGACATTACAGGACTAAACATGTCAAATTAGGCACTTTATATGTACAAAAACGTGTATAAACCTTTAGTATCTTCATTGTGGTGGATGACTGCAGATGTTTATAACCTAACTTAGTTCACTATTCAACCCCTTGTTATGGTTAACACATCACACATCTGCTGCTATCATCCAGATAACCTTATAGATATATTGTATAGATATAACTTTATCAGCACAGTTATTCCTTTTTTCTTCTTCTCTCTATTGGTGATAACATCTTTCACCAGGGTTTCCTTATTAAAGTTGTGTAATTCATTACTGTGATGAGGGCGAGGGATATTTTTGTTTATGTTAAATTTGAGTGGACTTGGCATGAAGAATACACTTGAATAATTGAAATGTATGTAGATGTAGTATTTACAACAAAAACAAATAGAGTTCAATCAATTAGGTGCTAATTGTCTTTTTTCCAGTGAAATGGTCATTTTCAAGTTTAAAAAAAAGGTCAAGTACTTGCTAGTTGCACCTCTTGAATATGAGAATTTACTACGTTTGCTTGTCTTACATTATAACTTGACTTTTAAAGTAGCTTGACAAACAAAATAAGCAATTTTAGGGCTCTTAGGCATGTTAACTCCAATTATGCTAAAAGATTGTTGAAGAAAATAGAGCAAATTGATCAAAGTTGCAGCTCTATAACATCAACTGTAAATTTTTGGTCATTTTTATTCAAATCTAATCCTTCATAATTCACTGAATCCACTTCAATCTTTAAATTGGTGGAAGCCTTTCATGATAAGTGCATCTCTAATACTTTAATCACTGCAGAAACTTGACAGTTAACTCAGTATTGTCTTGGTTTATTTGGAAAACCCCCGTCTTCATTTTCCAAAATGCAGAACAGAGTAGTGAAACCAGCCGACATGAGAAACAAAAAGACACCGGCTGATTGAAACAGCAGTTCACACAGACATGAGAACAATAAATGTACTATCATTGCTACGTATAGTGTCATGAAAAGTGTCGAAACAAAACCAGATAGTTACCACACGAATGAATCAGATCAATTACTGATTAATCTCTGCATGAATTAGCTGTTGAATCAGATTTCTACCTGTAGCACAAGAGGCAGATTATTATGGAGATTATAGTGACAGTGGAGCGTGAGATTATAGGAAACAGTTGTTTTTTTTCGTCAGTCAGATGACAGGGAAGAAGAAGAAGAAGAAGCAAAAAAGAGGATCACCACAGAGAGAGGAAGAGCAGCATAAACCAGTATAGGTGTAGGTGGTGACTGGGAAATTTGTTTTTAACGCGCGTCTGGGTGCGTCGCTGGCATGTCATTCCTGTACACACCTGAACAATGTGTACATGTGTTGTCCATGACTCTGTGTGTGTGTGTGTGTGTGTGTAGCTGTGGAAGAGCCTGCAGCTAGACTAACAAGTTTTTTTGTTGCATAATGGGGAAATGACTCCGACTTTGTCATTAAAATGGCATTAAAGCAACACACTGACTACAGAGGCAAGCAGCTGTCTCTGTCTGTCAGCTGACAAAAATAAAAGTTAAGTAGGAGATATTTATATTTCAGCTTTGTTTAATACTTTTCTTTTTAACTTTATTGCCATTCATACACATTAATGGGTCATTTTAACTGTACAGAACAAAACCACCTTGAGATTGGGCTTCATACAGATAAAATAATGCTGCATAGGGTCAAAATAGACATCATATAGGTCCATACATCACATAAAGATAGAAGTCTTAACCAATGTAGAGAGTAACAGGTGTCCATCTCCTCTTAAATATAGGTATTATTAGCTGTAGGAGGGCAGTCATATGTACAAAATATCCATTATATAGTTCTGATCAATGGTAAACTGTGGTTCAGGTGCCTTTTTTCCATAGTGGATATCACTCCCTGTGGTTACTATTGTAATTGTTTATCCTTTTTTTTCTGTTTTTGGCAGGGCGTTTCCTCGGCAACCCGGCTGGATGGATCAGCATTCGTCTGAAGAGAATACACTGTGATTTTTGGGACCTTAAGGGATCTACATGACCTCAGAGAAAACGTCATCATTTTTTATTTTTAGTTTTGAGGGGAAACTTTTTTTTTTTTTTTAAAGAGCTGGACTCTTTTTGGAACTATCTCAACTTAAATATAATATAAATATATTTATTAGATTTATTTTGTCTTGACCACGGACACTGAAGCTATCCTTTTCTGCACATACACATGAATAACATCTGATAGGGAAGACGAAGACGAAGAAGAAGCAAACACTCGTCTGGTTTTGTATTTATCATGTAGACGAGCTGACAGAGAGAGACGCGGGCAGCCAGAGGAAAGCTAAAGTGACAAGTGGATAGACGGCGAGGTCACGATGCCAGACGAGTCTCTGGGTTTACAGGAAAAGGAGCGAGGGCCTGGAGCAGGAGGGGGAAGAGGAGGAGGAGGAGGAAGAGGAGAGGCGTCCCAGGTGGTGCCTGACATCGTGATCCTCTCCGGCAAAGACGGCGAGGGTAAAATCACAGGAGGAGGCGGTGGTATCATTGAACTCGACGTCTTCAGTCACACCTCGGCAGATTCGCGGCAAACAACAGGAAAGGGTGACGTCAACATTTCGCAATCGGGACCGGGTGAATCTCAGGTCGCTGTGGAGGTAGGTGTGGCGAAAACAGCTCAGACCCCAAAACCTCTTAAGGTCAATTCTTTGCTGAAGGGAACAGGTGTGCCCCAGCAGTCTGAAGATGACGATGATGATGATGATGATGATGATGATGAAGCTGCCCAGGTAAAATCATCCTCTAACAGGCTACAAACTGACAGTCATACCTCGTGTCATATTAACGGCTGCAGCCACTCGGACAACAGCGGCTCCAAATCCAGACCTGATTATGTCTGCACTAGTTTCAGCGACGACGTCTGTGACGGAGATTTGAACGATATCGATGAAAGCTCCTTGGAAAAGACGCACCGTATCCGTCCCGTCAACCTCTCGGAGCCCAGTTTAGAAACCTCCCAGTCTAACAAAACCATTAAAAGTTGTCCAGACGACGTGAGACGAGACTCAAATGTTAAACTGAACTCAGAGGAGTCGCCTGGAGGCAGGTCGCACTCGCTCACGGATGTTTCGTACGTCTCCCAAACGGGCGACAGCATAAATGAGGAATGGGACGAGGAAGGGGAGGAGGAAGAGGAGGAAGAGGAGGACGAGGACAAGCGGAGCAACCGGTCCCAGCGTAGCGTGATGGAGGACGTGTGCTGCTGCTTTCAGGCGGTCCACAGGGCGTTCCTGCAGTGCGTGGAGGAGACGCCGGCCATGCTGTCTGGGCTGGTGCTGTCTCTGGCCTTCTGTGTGGCCATCATCGTCCTGCTCTGCACCATGGGAGAGGTGAGAGAGAGAGAGAGGAAGAGGGAGAGAGAGAGAGAATCATCTTTTTTTAGTCTGATGAATACATGCAGATGTGGATCATCTATTCATTCTTCATTTGTTTCTGTTTCTCAATTAATCTATTATATGTTTTGGTAAATGGACTGTACTTATGTAGCACCTTTCTAGTCTTTACGACCCCTCAAAGCGCTTTACATGTCATTCACTCATTCACACACATTCATACACTGATGGCAGCAGCTACCATGCAGGGTACCAACCTGCACATCAGGAGGAACCATTCATTCACATTCATACATTAATCATTCATTCACATACACTGTTGGCGTACGGGAGCAATTTGGGGTTAAGTGTCTTGCCCAAGGACACATCGACATGTAGACTGGAGGAGCCGGGAATCGAACCTTCCAATTGGAGGACGACCGCTCTACCTCCTGAGCCACAGCAAACATGACATGTTGTTTTCAGCTTTCGTTAATCACAGCTTTATTATATTTAATATAATATATAATATATATTTATTATCTTTTGGGCTGTCAGATAAACGTCTAAAAACATCGTCTTTGACTCTGTGAAGTTGCAACGGGCATATTTCACTTCAGTTTTATACTTATACTCAAAATGACTTAAAATGATTAATCAAGACAATAATTACCAGATTAAGTACAACAGGGTCATATTATTTATTTATAGATATATTCAAGTCCATTACTGATTGTTTTAAATATTCTAGTATCTTAGGTAGTATATTCATTTAAAGATGATTTATGTAGCTGTTGTGTGCTTTCGTTAGTGCATTGAACATTTATACCAACATTCATTCAAAATCAATAATCCTTTAACCCTCCTGTCGTCCTCCCGGGTCAAATTGGCCCCATCTGTTTTGACTGTCCTTTCTTTCCTCCCTTCCTGCCTTCCTTCCTCCCTTCCTTCATTCCTCCCTTCCTCCCTCCCTTCCATCCTTTCCTCCCTCCTTCCTCCCTCCCTTCCTTCCTTCCTCCCTTCCTTCCTTCCTTCCTGCCCTCCTTCCTTTCCTTCCTTTCCTTCCTTCCTTCCCTCCTTCCTCCCTCCCTCCTTTCCTCTTCTCCTTCCTTCTTTCTCCCTTTCTTTCTCCTTTCCTTCCTTCTTCCTCCCTTCCTAACTTCCCTCCTTGACTTGAGGACAACAGGAGGGTTAAGAGAAAACGACTACTTGCACCTGCCTGGCTCTGATCTCTGATGAATAAAGTCATTTGGATTTCAGCCTTTACTCTGGTGTTAACAGGTGCTTTTTGGATCTAGTGAACAGCTGAGGTGAGCTAGGATGAAGCAGAGTGAGGATGTGTGAATGTATATCAATGTAAAGAGCTTCCTCTCCTCTGGTTCTGCCTCTTAATGAGCTTTCTATAAGCTTCAGTCAGAATATTTAACACGTGGACTCATTTTACAGCCTTCACTATTCAACATTTAATCAATACAGACACTTTTTTTTTATAACTTAATTTTTATTGAGTTTTTCTCAACATGACAGGTACGTGTACATTTTCCCCTTTTAACAGCTGCACATAGTCTTTACACACATGTAAGATAACTGTAAAGCATGTCAACTTATAATAAAGTACACTCGAAAAATGAGGGAGAAAAAGGGAGAGAGAGAGAAAGAAAGAAAGAGAGAGAGTGAGAAAGAGAGTGAGAAAGAAAGAAAGAGAGAGAAAAAGAGAAAGAGAGAGATAGAGATAGAAAGAGAGAGAAAAAGAGGGAGAAAGAGTGAGAGAGAGAAAAAGGGAGAGAGAGAGAAAGAATGAGTGAGAGAGAGAGAAAAAGGGAGCGAGAGAGATAGAAAGAGAGAGAAAAAGGGGGAGAAAGAGTGAGAGAGAAAAAGGGAGAGAGAGAGATAGAAAGAGAGAGAGAGGAAGCAAGAGAAAGAGAAAGAGAGAGAGAAAGACTCCTAGGCTACAACCTCATTGTATTAATACAGACACATTTTTAAGTCCTTTTTTTCTTTCATGTCTTCACCGACAGAAACTCCACGTAGACGCTCTGTCGGTGTTGTGTGTGGTTCTGTGTCTGAGCGCCGCCCTGCTGGTCAGCCTGCCCTGGCTGCCCACCATGAGGCGCTGCGGAGGAGCCCTGGCCCTCTTCGTCTGGGGGACGCTCTACATCACCGCCATAGTCTTCATCTTCTCAGAAGGTCCCGTCTCAACGTGGGAGCAGGTGAGAAAGAAACGATGGGATTCACTTTTTTAATCCTCCTGTCCTGTCGTCCTCCCGGGTCAGATTGACCCCATCTCTCTTTTGACTGTTCCTTCCTTCCTTCCTTCCTTCCTTCCTTCCTTCCTTCCTTCCTTCCTTCCTCTCTCTTTAATTTTTCCTTCATTCTTCCCCTCCTTCTCTCTTTCTTTGCTCCCTCCTCCTTCCATACTTCTTTCCTCACTTCATTCCATCCATCCTTCCTTGCTTCCTTCCTTCCTTCCCCTCCTCTTTTCCTTCCTCCCTCCCTTCTTACTCCTTCCCTTCCTTCCTTCCTTCCTTCCTTCCTTCCTTCCTTCCTTCCTTCCTTCCGTCTTTCCTTACTTCCTTCCTCTTTTCCTCCCTCCCTCCCTCCTTACTCCCCTCCTTCCTTCCTTCCTTTCTTTCCTTCTCTCCTTACTTCCTCCCTCCTGTCCTTCCTTCTTTCCTTCCTTCCTTCCCTCCCTCGTTCCTCTTTTCCTTCATTCCTCCCACCCTCCCTCCCTCCTTACTCCCCTCCTTCCTTCCTTCCTTCCTTTCTTCCTTCACCTGAGGACAACAGGAGGGTTAAAGAAACCATTCTCCAAACTTTTTGTAACCTCCCTTCTTCTTCTTCTTCTTCTTCTTATCCAGGTAGCGTTCTTCCTCTTCCTCTCTGTGAGCGTGTACACGGTGCTGCCTCTGTCTCTGGCCTGGGCCTTCATGGTCGGGATAGGCACCAGCGTATCGCACATCGTCATCATCAGCGTCTACGTTTCCGTAACGACCCCGAAGACACCAAACCTGGCTGTGCAGGTGCAGATTTGAATCATTTCCTGACGTTAATTTATAATCACTGCTACGTCGGCTGGTGTGAGTTTTAACATCGGCGAAATACAAATAGCTGCATGACATTAAGCTTCAAAATTCAAATGTAGGCAAAGGTTTTTGCAAATGAGCTGCAGATGAAGAGATGCGTACCTCTATGCGTACCTATTGCATGTGCCAAAAAAATCCCATCCATCCTTCCCTCCCTCCATCCATCCCTCCTTTCTTCCTTTCAGCCGTCACATCCAAATTCAAATAGCAGTTGTAAAGCGAAGGTCAGGCTGCACAGTAGAGTATTGTGGTTTATGGAAAGTGAGGCTTTACTGTTCACTGGGGTAGAAAAAACAAAACAACTTTTATTAGTTAACGCTCCTGTTATCCTCAGGTCAAGGAAGGAAGGAAAGGAAAGGAGTAAGGAGGGAAGGAAGGAAGGACAGGAGGGAGGAAGTAAGGAGAGAAGGAAAGGAAGAAAGGAAAGAAGGAAGAAGGGAGGGAGGGAGGAAAAGAGGAAGGAAAGGAAGCAAGGAAGGAAGGAAAGGAAGGAAGGAAGGAAGGAAGGAAGGAAAGGAGTAAGGAGGGATGGAGGGTGGGAGGAA